>NC_138187.1:104694617-104928860 GCF_964194105.1 Spermophilus citellus
GCCCATGGGGGTGGCAGTTTGTGAAGCCATATTCCCCATATGGCTTCCCTATTTAGTGTTCATATAAGTTAATTAAATCAGTGTGCATAATGCATTCCATAATTATATGCGAATGCTTCCCTTTGCAGAGCTTTTGTTTCTCTCACAGACTTAACTTCCATTCTCTTTTGAGGCTCATAACAATTATATGTCCATTTAGAATATGAAATCAAAACCAAGTATTCTAACAATTTTGACAATTTTGATAGATTTTTGGCATTTTACAATTATATCTGTTAAAATCTCTCTAGGGGTTGTAAGACAAGGGCCGTTCTTGTATGTCCACTTAACTGTAATTTCAAACTGTGTAAATAAGTGATCTGCATTATTTTATGAAGCCAAGAGTCCCATGGGACAAGCATAAGGCTCCTCAGTGAAATTCAGAGATGGTGATCTAAAATGTTGCTGTTCACAACCCTACATTGCTTTATTATCAATTTGATTTTAGACAGTTGGTGTGCTTACAGCGGAATATTATGCCATTATTATTAATAAGTAAAATAAATTGCAAGACTTGAGACTCTTCATTTATCTATCATATACCCAACACATTATTATTGGACACCTACTTAAGATTGGATATTGTCCTAGACACAGGAAATATAAAAATCAATAAAATTTAGTTCTTGAATTCTCAAGTGTTCACAGCCCACTGAAAGAGACTGACACAGCCCTCATGACTATAATGGCCAACGGAGATGAAGAATTGTCATGCTGAGCGTGGTGGTGCACTCCTGTAATCCCAGCTGAGACAGGAGAATCCCGAGTTCAAAGCCAGCCTCAGCAACAGTGAGGTGCTAAGCAACTCAGTGAAACAAAGACCCTGTCTCTAAATAAAATACAAAATAGGGCTGGGGATGTGGCTCAGTGGCAGTCAGTGGCTGAGTGGCCCTGAATTCAATTCCCAATCTTTTCTTAAAAAAGATTGTCAAGTATCCAGCACTGGTCATATGTCTTGAGTCTTAAATAACATTAAGAGCTGACCTAGCCATGAATCTTCTACACGATTCTCTAACCTTCCATACGGTAGACATAAATCCATTATAACAAACATTTACAATAATGAATTTTTTTTTTAAGAAAAACAGCTAGCTTTTTGGTAAAGTCACAGATAGGTTTTTACCTGTAGGATGTCATCAAGGATTTAATTTATTTTTCCTTATTTACTTAGGTTATGCGAAACCACACATATTTCTCCCATAGTACTTATAAACAAACACTTAACCATACTTTGAAATTATTTAGGAATAGATCTTACTATCCTTCTATGGGGAATGTGTTATAGCCAACATGACTTCAAGGATGCCCTCTCTAGAATAACCTTTGAATGATTGTTTGCTCTGGCCCACCTCAAAAGAATATATTTCTAATTTGACCTTAAATGTTTTCAATATAAATTTTAAAATTTGCAATATTGTGTAATTCTGGAGTTTCACAAATACCCACTTTTAAAACACACAATCTCTGAATAATGGTTTCAGTTCATTTTTGAACACTGCAATGGTAAGAAAGGCCATATGCATTCAGTAGAAATTGTACTTTGAATTTTGATCTTTTCTTGAGTTAGTCATGCTTGGCAATGACAGCAAGCCAAAGCACCAGTCAGCCATGTAAGCAAAAGGGTAAACAAGCAACACTCCACAGTGTATCATGTGGCTAAGCTACGTATTTGGTATATTAGGCATATTAAATGCAGTTTTGATTTTACAGTGTTTTCAACTTATGTAGGGAATGTGACCCCCCTGTAAATTGAGGAGCATCTGTAAAACTGTTGTCTCATGCTTTTAAATGTGACCAACCGATTCTAAACATCAAAGAAAACAAGTGAATAAGCTCCTCTGTGGAAGAATTTGGCATAGGCATAATTCTTGTCTATTTTTGAACTCTTGTATCAATTAACAGCATTTCTTTTTTTTTTCTTTTTTTTATTGTTGGTTGTTCAAAACATTACATAGTTCTTGACATATCATATTTCACATTTTGATTCAAGTGGGTTATGAACTCCCATTTTTACCCCGTATACAGATTGCAGAATCACATCAGTTACACTTCCACTGATTTACATATTGCCATACTAGTGTCTGTTGTATTCTGCTGCCTTTCCTATCCTCTACTATCCCCCCTCCCCTCCCCTCCCCTCCCCTCTTCTCTCTCTACCCCCTCTACTGTAATTCATTTCTCCCCCTTGTATTATTTTTCCCTTTCCCCTCACTTCCTCTTGTATGTAATTTAATTAACAGCATTTCTATAGAATGTATCCTGACAATAACCCATCAGCTTTTCCTGTCAGTATATTTACAAATGAATTAAAAATTTAAAATTTCCCATGATCATTAGGTTCCTATGAAAAAATTCTTGATTCCAGCTATTTTTACAATTTTTAATCTACAGTTGATACATTTTTAATATAAACCATATTTTTTTAACTAAATAAACAAAATGTAGCGCTTGTCCTAAAACTCCTACAGATTTTAACAGACGTAATTGTAAAATGTCAAAAATCTATCAAAATTCTCAAAATTGCTAGAATATTGGTTTTAATTTCAAAATAAAAATATATGGTGGACATATTTGTAACATACCACAAATATATCACAAAGTTTCCTAAATAATTAATTTTTAAGAAGTGAAATTTTATTTCATAAGAAATGAAACCCAATTGTTTTATAATTTCTATTATGATTTGTTCCCTGAGTATACTAATTGTTTTTAACTATGATTTTAAGTTATAAACCATGAAGTTTTGGAATGTTTCAAAGTTGATGTTATTTTTATCTAATAATTCCACTTTTATTTAAATCTTAAAATTAATCATTTAAAAATAACAAATGTTTATTTAGGTATTTTCAATTTCTTTTCTCCTCACAGCTTCTTGCTGCTCAGTTTCTTCCCTTTTGTTTAATTTCCTTTTTTATAAAAGGCTATTTTTAAGTAGATCTATTAGCATCTTTGAATGGGAAATCTTTTAATCTATATTTTGCTGCTACCTTGAACGATATATATGTAGTGACAACAATTCTGGGCTGATGCTTTCTCTCAGGATCTTGAAAATATGCTTTATTTATGGTCTACATTAGTGTTTATAAAGATGTTGGTATTGTTGTTTACAGTGTATTCATTACTTTTTTGCTCTTAAAAAAAACTCCCTTATAAAAGTAAAATCTAAAAGAAGCACAATGACTTGCACAGATAGTCCCAGCTACTCAGCAGGCTTAGGCAGGAGGATTGCTTGAGCCCAGGAATTTGTGAGGAGCCTGGGCAATGTAGTGAGACTCTCTTCTCAAAACAGGAAAAAAAACTACAATGCAACCACAACAAAACCAAAAAACAAAATCTCTTTTTTTTTTTTTTTTGGGTAATTTTAAAGTGTTTTCTCCCTTCTTCTTTTCTTCTCTTTCTCTCTTTTTTTCTTTCATTCTGTATGAAGTGTCTACTAGTAGATTTTACATTTTTACTAATTGTAACTAGAATATGTTACATTTTAAAACCCGAGGATTCATGTTTTCTTCAGTTCTGAAAAGTACCTCAATTATTATCTCATTGAATGTTGCTTTGCTATACTCTTCCTGGGAAACTCCTAGTATGAATCCTTTCTTGAGTCTTCTTATTTTTTATCTCCATGTCTCCTAACCTGTTTTCCACATTTTCTATCTTCTTAACCAACTGTACAGCATTCTTTTTTTAAAATATTTTTTTAGTTGTAGATGGACACAATAACTTTGTTTTATTTATTTATTTTTATGTGGTGCTGAAGATAGAACCCAGTGCTTCTGTGGAAGAATTTGGCATAGGTAAAGCACTCTGCCACTGAGCCACAATCCCAGCCCTGTGCAGCATTCTTGATCTGTCTTCCAATTCAATCATTGCTAATTTATTTTTTAACTTTTTCATTAACGTCTTAATTATAACGATTTTGCATTTGTTTTATTACAAAAGTTCTTGGGTTGTTTCTCAAATCTTCCTGAAAAATATCAATATCCCATTTTTTTCTGATATTTCATGCTTCTTTTTATATCTTTTTAAGCATTTAAATTATTATTTAGGCCCAGTAGATGTGGTGGTGCATGCCTGTAATCCCAGTGACTCAGAAGGCTGAGGCAAGACGATGACAAGTTCAAGGCCAGCCTCAGCAACTTAGCAAGAACATGTCTCAAAATAAAAAATAAAAAGGACTGAGACTTTCTATGTGTGCTAGACTATAAAACAATGTTCTGTAGTGATTTTAGTTGTACTTTTTCCAGTTGTATTTTACCTGGGGTGCCCAAGTATTCCAAGTGGCTTATAAGTCTGAAAGCCAATTTGTATGGTTATTTATTGGTTTGGTGATTCCTATCTTCATGATTTTTCATATGACAGGACTGGGATTTTACTTGAGATACTGCTTCTTTTCAACTTCTGTATTGCTTCCTTGGGCTGGTTGGTATGCTTATAATGACTTCATGTTGAGTTCCTGACTTTTCAGAGGTTTCAGACTTTGTTCTTCAGTAGATATGGTCCCAAATCATGTTTACTGTTACTTTGGGGGTCATTGATCCCCACCCCCCCACTAGTTTTACCCTACATCCAATTCAGTCTCCTCCCAGACTTTTGCAGGATTTCAAATTTATTACTCTTTATTTAAATCCACTATTTCTGACACCTACATATAGCTTTTTTTTTCTTTAGTTGTGTTGTTATATTTTACTTTGTATTTGAAGAAAACAGGCATTAAATTTAAGTTCTGACAATACCTTCTACTGAAGACCAGTATCACCACCAGAATGTTTTCCTCCCCAGGTTTTATTCATCAATATCTGCATTCCTCAGAGAGTTCTCCCACAAAATAGGTTCTATTAATTCCCTCAATTGGTAAGATACAAAGTCTCAGCTGAAAGTTATTTCCAATGAAAGCTATATTAAAACAGCCTGAGATGTAAAGTCTAATACTTCTTACCAATTATGAAGAAAAATATGTTGTTGTAAATAATTGGTTGAGTTTAAACTACAAAAAAAAAAAAAAAAAAAGAATTCTAGCACATATCCCTACTCACTTATATACTTTGCTGGATGGAGCCGATCTCATGCTGATATTTTTCTAAGTGTTAAAATAAAATTCCCTTTTGTTTTTTATCTTTAACAGAACATACTATTATTATATTTCATTGTCTCTTTATCTAACAAGGAAGTTTTATAGTCCATGATGATATGCACAGGTCTCTAGGTCACATTTTAAACTACAGAAACAGAAAGACAAAATTTGGTCCTTTCTATTCAACAGATCAACAGGAAGAAAAGACTATTTAACTCTTATATATATTCATATGAGATTAAAATAGATATTTATTTATTTTAAAATCAATTATATAATTTTAAAATCCTCACAACTTTGGAATCAGCAGTCTAACCTCAAATATTTCATCTTGAAAGAAAAAATGCTTATACATTCAATTTTTGGGGTCCAACGTTATGCTTTATGAATGTGTTTATAGTAGGAAAAAAATGGAGAATAAAGCTAAATATCCTAACAAATATCTAAATGATTGACTATTATGCAATAATACTTTTTTAAGAGAAATAATATTAGTAAGTGATAAACTAATGTCCAAAAAGGAACAAAAATCATATTTAAAAATATGCATATGTATTAAAAACCAGCAAAATGTAATATAATATAATGTCAGAAGTGCTAACCATTCCTGGGTGAGCGGTTTAGGTTTTATTATATTGCCTTGTACTTACTTTCCATACTTTGAAATTTTCTACAGGGCATAAAACTTTTATAATAAAAATGCAAGAAAACACTTTATTGCAAATGAGAGCAAACTTTATTGCAAATGCAGAGTGGAAACTTTCTGAAAATAGGAACAAGAGAAGGACTAAAGTGAGGAGAATCATGCTGCATAGATTTGGTGAGTAATAAGAGCAATATGAGTTATGCAAAAAAGAATCAGCTGGGTCTAAAAGAGGAGGAAACAAACAGACCAAATTGGGCCAGAATGTTTTCTCATCAGTGCTGTCTAGTAGAACTTTTTGTGCTGATGGAAATATAGTATTCTGTGCTGTCCAGTATGGTTGCCATTAGCCACATGTGGTTAGAAAGCACCTGAAATGAGACAAGGAGACTAAGAGTTGAAATTTTAATCAATTTAATTTAATTAATCTTCACACTTAAAAAGTCACATGTAAACAATGGCTTCCTTAGTGGATGGCAAGGATTTACTTATTAAAAGGTTATCACCCATTCATTGATAAAAAAGAAAAAGATGTTTAGAACAACGATAGGCCAATTATATATTGAAAATAAATAATTCTAGTGGGCAGAACTAACTGGTCTAATTACCTTCCCCACAGCAATGCTGAAATTATAAGTCAAAGATCATGCAACATTTAGCTTTTAATTACAAAGATGGCATCTGGCACTACTCTGAATCCTTGTCTTCACTTAAGGTAGGCAAACCCCAAGTGTTTAGCTTCCCTTAGTTCCAATAACACAAGTCATTCCCTCATGATACGAGAAAAGAACAGAATGAGTCCACTGAATTTTTAAAATTAAAGTAATTCCTGAATTCAAAGTAAGCAATATATTGCCTTCTCCCATAAGGGATCAGTTCTAGCAGAGGTTCACAGCTTCGACATTTCTATTTCTTTCTTTTCTTTTCTCTTTCCTTGTGGTTGTGAGGATGGAAGCCAGGGCCTTGGGCATGCTAGGCAAGTGCTCTACTAGCTACACTCACAGTCTTGACATTTCTTCAAGTGTGCCATGTTTCTTTTTTTTTTTTTTGGTGGGGTCCAAGGGTAGCAACTTCTTTTCAACACACACACACATGCACATGCATATAAATAAACTTATTTTCTTTTGTAATTTTGGAATTACTCTAATAATTTATAGTCACAAATTGAGAGCATTTTTATTTGAATATATTTGAATAAAAGGATAGTATTTATTCTATCTTCCTATCTCCGTTTCTCTCAAATTGCCTAAAGGATTTAAGCAATAGAAATTTACATTTTAGAAAAACTTCTTTAAGAGAACACTTTTTCTCTAATTTTGTTTCAGTGGATAAGTTGAATGGTTCTTTCTTTATAGGTTGGTCAAAGAAGTTTTGGAAAAGCTTATATTCATTGCCTAACACAGAATATCAATCACTAGTTAACCAGGCTGGATAATGTGGGATATTAGTCTTAATGTACATAGAACAATAACATAGACACTTGGATACAAACATATTTTTAAAATATTGAATAAAAGATAATTCAGATTTTAATTTCACACACTGCTGAATATACAAACATCATAAATGATTCTAAAGTATTGCAATGTGCTTGCATTTAAAGATTACCAATAGCTAATAATTTTTCAAGTTCAGAATGCAGAGAATTAAAGCCCATGAGGTACTGCATGATCCATATCACTATGGTTATGAACCTTGAAAACTTAAGAATGTATATCTTAAAGCAATTTAAAGTTTCCAAGGAAACTAATGAAAATATTCAAGAGAGGAGTAATAGGATTTGCAAATCAAAATACACTTGAGACTGTTGCTACAGTACAGTGTGTTCATTGGTGCTTGCCATATTTTTGTAGAAAGCCATAAAAATACTAATGTTCATGAATCCAGCAATAACTGACACATTAACTCTTATTTTCTTATCTTTCTGCTTTGTTAACATGATATATGTCAAAAATAATGAAAATGGTATAAATGAGTTCTTTGTTACAAATATTTGAAATACCTTATATAAAGAGAATAAGAAGACCAGAAAGAACCAGCAATCTGTGAGGAGTGGGCAGAAAGAGAAAGGAAGGGATGTATTGATTATGTAATCATGCATGATTGATGTTCTGTTGAGTGTGAAATGGGACCTGATTTTACAGATGCAGGCACCAAAGCTCAAGGAAGTTAAGGCATTTACAAAAGGTCACAGCTGTTAAATGTTGAGCCATTAAATGAAGCACCGTTTGTTTGATTCCCAAACTCATACTCTTCATGTGCATTATGCAGATGTGAATGAAAAAACACAATGCATTCCAGGTACTTAGTGGAGTGTTGGGGTGTGAAGTTCACATCCTAAGTTGATGTCTGTTTTGGGGTGAAAGGTCAGGCTGGAGATATCTTGAAGGATAACGTCTGTTTTTGGACCCTGTCTTTTCTCTCTCCTCGACTATAAGTTAACATGGACTGGGGATCATATCTCTCTTACCTTTGCTCCCGTCAACTCATGAGCACAATGCTTTGCACACCTCTAGATGCTCCATAGGTATTTGTAGAGGTGTATTTGCAGAATTATGATGTCAAATTAATCAGTGAACATGCCAACTGAGGCTTTGAATATCGAGGTACTAATTTCCCAGGCTCTTTCTGGCCCTGTGCATGATCCTATTACCTAATATTGCTATTAAAGTTCCATCAGAGAAGTCTTCTGGTCAAATATGTTCAATACAGTGGCCTTAGGAATAGAAATACTAGATGGGATCTATTAGCACATTTCTATGAAGTTCACCCAAAGTTGTGTTGCTCACTTTGGAAAGAGGGCATCTATTGGGTTTGACAGTTCCTCGTGAGTCTCATGATACCTGTACTTGGACAGCTGGCACAGATATCCCATTAAATGCCATTTCAGGATGCTGCACCAATCTTTGGACAGGATTTACCTTCCTAAGTGTGCTCAGCTATTGCAAAGCTGTGTCCTGGTAATTCCATTTTCAGCAGTTCTTCTGGGCACATCTTAACCCCAGTATTTCATCTGATGGTTTGAACTGAGAATTAGAAGAGTCACCCAGGCAGAGAAACTCTAGAGTATTTCTTTAACCTACACAGAGATATTGTTCTTCCCAAGCTAGCAAAATATGTATAAAACAGGATATATCTAAGAATTCTTTGTTACATCGCCCTTTGCTTCACTCTCCGGGGACTCCAGCCTGAGGTATTGCATTAATATTGGAACTTGAGGAATAGCACAGTGTGATTTTGGAGCACAATGTGTTATCACTATTACTTCTATTATAACAGCTGGGAGCTGTCCAAAGCTTCACAAAGAAACCAGAAAGCAACAGCAGGACACTGGGCTGCCTTAGAAAAATGTTTCTTGGCTCAAAGAGAAACTTCTTTAACAAGAATCTGACACCTCAAACTTAGCAAGAAAGTATTTCCCAGGTTAATCACATAAAATGCAGCTTGACAGAATCTGTTCTGTAACAATACCGGGAAAATGCCATAGTGTAATACTTTGGGTATACTTAATAACCTGAGAAAAGTTGCAACCACTTCAGAATAAGTTATAGAAAATATTGCCTAGGTAAGTAGGGATTCAGATGTCTTCCTACTTATCTAACTTCTCAATGGTAAACCTGGCCAACAATGACAGGCATGACCTTGGTGTGGCTGCAGCTCCCTGGCACTCTTGCTAGCTGCCTCACCTTTACCTGAGATGGTAGAGTTGTATGACCGCTCAGATTCCCTTCAGCACTTACCTCCTGTGGCTGGAGGAAGTCAGGGTTTAACCATGACATTGACATCTGGGCAAGGGAGAGTTTTAGTACATGCAATTGCTCCAATACAGAAACAAAAGAATAAACAAATAAAAACAAAACCTGGCCAGGGATTCTCAAGTTGATTCTCTCTTTTTTAGTGTGAAATTGTGGGGACAGGTGCATGGAGTACTGCATACATGGCATACGTTAAGGGCATCTGAGTGGCAAACCACTCCTCCCTCCGTGCTAGGCGTGTGAGAGGCAAACCGTTTACCCTGTAGGCATAGCCCTAGGTGTGAGGCCGCGTGTTGCAGCCCCTGCACTTGCTCCACAGCTCACTCCTTGATTGGCCGCTGCAAGGATAGTTGGCCAGAAATTATATTGGTGGCTACCTGTAATCTGCTTAGCTATTGCCTGAGTATATATAAATGGTAACTGCACAATAAAATTAGACCTGCTTCCTGCTTGGTCTCTGGAGGTCTTGATTCATGACTCTGCAGCCAAAGTGTCCTCTACCCTGTTTCGTAGACTTCCTCGCTGGATGAGAGAGCCCACACATGAAATGAAATCATAAAATTTCTCTTCTGTTAAGACGATGTAGAGATAGAGATATTAAAGTTTCCATGGTCTCTTTTTACTCAAGGAAAAGATAAACTCTGATCTGTGATTTTTGTTCTTTAAGCAGATTTTAATCGAAGAAAACTTCTTTGGCAAATCACTTGAGCTCAAACATAGTGTTCAAAAAACCTATCTAAGAAGTGACAACAGTTTTTGTTTTTATCATGGCCAACCATGATTAGCTATTCATTGATAAACTTTGAGATAAATATGCTTCCTATAGTTATTTGCTTGCATAAATAAATTAATAAACTTCCTGTACTTCTTTAGTTAACATTAACATAACTGGGAGTTTGTACACTGATACCTTCAAAGAATGTCAGAATGTTTTCATCCTAATCCAGATGCCAAAATAACTTCTTCCTCATTTAGAACCACCAGAATTACTTCCTTTGTAACTTGAAAAAGGCACCTGGGTTAGGTGGTTCAGTAATTCATGAGAAAACTAGGAATATTTGGTTTACCCAAGGAATTGAGGATGGAAAAGTTTGTTAATCCAAACAAACCCCAAATCCATGATTCTCAAAGAAAGCCTGCGAAGCAGTCTGAAATGACTCAAAGCTTCAAGGGTTTCCTTAAGTTTCTATGGGAAAATATCAAGCAAAAAGGTTACACTCAGAATTGGAATGCATGAACTGAAATTAGCTTGATAAAAGAGATGTATTGAGGCCTCTAATTCAAATGTTTCCAAGAAGTCTGTCATGTTGCACTCACTACTGTCACAGAGTTGCAAGTACACTTAGGAGGTCAGGATCCATGGATTCTAGTAATTTCCTGATCTTCAGAGGCTGATGTTCCTGACTATTTTGAAATCCTCACCAATTTAGTTTGTTATAAATTGTTTGGTTAATCCCACAGAGTGTAATGAAGCATATTGGAGTAAATGGCATTTCTGAACTATAAGCTTCCAATAATTTCATAAGAAAATAACAAATATACATTACAAATGTGACTCATCCACACTTCCCTTTCTGAAACAATGTATCTGTTTCTTCATATAATCACACTGCTGTTCCATAATTTCTTATATCTGTCCCTTTTTTGTTAATACTAAATTCTTTTTCTACATACAATTTAGTCAAAATCAGACAAAGGAACTATAGTCTTTCCCCCTACATAAATATACCTAATCAGAAGTGCTTGAAACTCAGCTCTAAATTATAGTATGGATGAAAAATAGCACCCAAACAGTATAGCATATTAAGAATCTTCTGCACGTTCCTCTCTGTCCTGGGCAAGAGGTCAAACATTTGTGTCAGATGCATTGGTTGTCTTATTCACTCCAAGCTCTCTACCTTCATTGAAGCTTCCTTCCTTTTAATCCCCAAATAATGTACAGAAATATACTATGTGTGAGAAATGGCTCCACTAAAGAAATATGTTTTCCTGCTTATAAGTAAAAAAGGTGGTAAAGGTAAAAAATAATACAGACACAGAGCTGAATATCCATTTTTGGTATAAAATATCAAATAGTTTTTCTCTTCATCTTTTCATGTCTTTGCTAATAGAAAATAGACATATAGAAAAGAATACATGTCTGCATACTCATGAGGAAAGAAAGGAAGAAGCCAAACCAGAAGCCATTAGCCAAGGTCATTAGGCATTAACCTCAGTAGCTCCATAGTACACATAGTACACAAGGTCAGTAGGCATTAGCCTCAGTAGCTCCACACATAGTACACAAAGTCATTAGGCATTAACCTCAATAGCTCCATAGTACACTGGTCACTCAGTTAATTTCTAACCTACTTTCAGTAAAACAGAGAGCATCTCCAGAGATTGAGATTATGAACTAGGAATATATTCCATATATATCAATATGGTCTTAATTTATACCATATTTAGGAATAATTAAATTTCCATTGGATAGCTATTTGTGAATATGCATATAGGCATGACACAAATATACATTAAATATTTTACATGCATATGCTTATGTACATATCTACCATAAATATTTGAATAAGAGAGGAGATCAAGTATTTTAATCTTTGCATAAATAACATAAAAGCCAAACCTTTCATGACCTGTATATTTCATCAGAAATTTTGTGTTTTGAAATGACAAAAGCTTAAAATAATCATTGAAGGAGCAGAATAATTGGGGCCATATTTGAGTTTTTTAAAAAATAATGACATATACAATTCATTCTAATGAATGTCATAGATAATGAGTTTGTATTATGTGTATTTTATTTTTAAGGAAATAGTTTATTGTTTATTTTCACTGAAATTAGTTCATGGTGAATATGTATTTTACAGAACAAATTATAATACCAATACTATTCTTCATAATTATAGTAATGAAAAATAATATAATAAATAAAACTTTTCCTCTTTATTGAGAGATATGGAAGTCCATTATTTCTACAAGTTATGAGATTATTTCCTGGAAAGACAAAATGTTTTATTTTTATTCCTAAATCTAACCCTGATCTTCTAGAACACAATTTAGAAGCACACATTGATCATGTTAACTTTAGGAAAAATGTTAGAACTTCAATATACTAAATATTTGTTTTTCAGGTTTATGATAGAACACATGTAAAGTTCCTAGAATTCTGCTTAGATAAACAGCAGCTAAAGCTACAGGGAACCAATGGGAAAATATGAACCTGTCAAGAAAGTTTTCCCATGATGGCAATGGGTAGATTTCAGACACTCCCCTAAAGTTCAGCAGGAAGGGAGAGCCATGGAGGAGAAACAACCCACTTCAAGTGTCCCATTACTCTCGGGTCTTGATTCAGATCTTGATGACTATTTCATGATGAAATATTTTTTAAAAGTAAAAACAAAAACAAATAAAACAACTTGCTCAGCTGGACGTTGTTTGTCCTTTCTTTGGCAAGAATCTGCTCTCTGGTGGTATCTGATGTCGCACACAGGGAACCAGGAAGTGGTCACTACCATTCACACCCACAAGTGAAAAGAGTTGAGCAAAGTAAAACCCAACCATTCGCTCAGATCCATTAGAGGTCAGGGGACAAACCAATGACCCCATGATTGAAGAAATGGACAGACATATAAAAAATCTCCATTTAGAGGAACAGAAACCTTTGGGGAAACCAGTGCTGGGATACAAAACTTCAACTGACTAATTTCTGGAGGCTCAGTGTGAACAAATTTGAGCATTTAAAAACTTTTTTTTTTTTTTTTTTTTTTTTTTTTTTGTGGGGAAGGGAACAGTTTTTTTGGAGGGTGGCTACCAACTTGGAGATGACTTTCATCTCCAAGAGCCCATAAAGTTTTCACAGTGAGGATCTGAGAAAATTCTCTCATGTTTCCAATAAGGGGAGGGAAAAAGCAACATTTTGAAATATGCCCAGAACAGACTGTTCTTCAGAAGTCCTGCCTCAATGGAAACTATAACTGAGCCTTATAGAGTGAGTCTGTATCAGAACTTACAGGAGGGAAATACAGTCTTCTCTGATCCTCTTATTGAACATAGATGGGAAAAAATTCCCAAAACTCAAGAAGCACATATGAAAGTCATTGGCCAGGGTCAGACTCCAGCTATAACACTGAGATTGTACAATACATCACCCTCATCCAAACCCTTCCAATGTATTGGTGGAGTTTCTATAGATGAATACAACTTACAGTACTACCCATCCCAGACCTAATTTAAGGACAATTTTCTAGGAAAAGACAAAGAAAACAGGGAAGAAGGGAGCTAACCAAGGACACCAATGGCATGTTAGCATCTGAAACGTATAGCTACAGCTAACTGCTAGTGGGAAAAGTATAAAATTTCACACTGATGATCCTATATACCTTGTTTTTTCTATCCAGTACATCATGTCCTACTTTCAACAGAAAGTTACAATGCATACTAAAAGGAAAAAAATGCAGTTTGAACAGGCAAAAAACAAAACAAAACAAAAAAACATGAAAACCATACTGAGACACAGAAGAATTTTGAGACAGAACTAAAAACAACTAAGACTAAAATACTAATGCCTCTCATAAAAACCACAAATAACACACAAGAACAGGTGAATAATGAAATGAGAGAGATAAAAACTCTAAGAAAAAAAAATCAAAAGAAAATATAAAAAAATTTAAAATTATTGTAACAGAAAATGAAGAATACTTTTGATACATCAGTTGATAGACAGTACATAATTGAAGAAAGGAGGAGGCTAGACATACGTCAATAGAAAGTTTCAAAACTAAAATGCAAAGAGAAAAAGGAATGTGGGAGAGAGAGGCAGACACGGTAACAGAGTACCTAAGAATTGTGGGAAAATTACAAGAGGTAATGAAAATACCAGAAAGAGAAAGAAACAAAAACATTTGAAGCAATGACTGAAAATTTCTCCAAATTAATGATAGAGACATTATTATGAGCTAAATTGTGTCCCTACCTCTAAATTCATATGTTGAAGCCCTAACTCCCAGTAACCTCAGAATTTAATTCTACTTGGTTATAATGCCATTAAAGACGCAATAAAAGTTAGAGTGAGGCCCTCATCTAATATGATTGGTGTCCTTATAAGAAGGAAAATGACACCAGGTATGCATGCACCTGTTCAGAGGGAAGGATGAAAGGATGCAAGGAGAATCTGGCTTTCTGAAAACCAAGGAGAAAGAAAACCCCACAAATCGATTGTTCTTGAACTTACAGACTCCAGAAAAATACTAGCTTGCTGTTTATCTGTGAGACAGTAAATTTCTCTTCACAGTTTATGATAGTGTTATGGCAGCCTTAGGATACTAATATACCAAAACCACAGAAACAGAAAACACCAAATAGGACAAATAGTTAAAACATCTACACCAGACACATACTCCAAATTTGGAAAACAAAAAAAGATAAAGAGATAACTCTGAAAGAGCCAAGTGGAAGAGGGATCTTACCTAAAGAGAACAAAGTATACACATTACATTGAACTTCTCAATGGAATTCATGCAAGGAATGAGAAGGGGAGTAATGTCTGTAAACTGTTGAAAGAAAAAAACTCACCAACCTAGAACTCTATATTCTGTGAAATTATCTTTTAAAAAGTGAAAAGAAAAAATTTTTTTCTCAGACATTCCAAAATTGAGGGAATTTGTTAAGGGGGTACCTGTACTGCAGGAATAAAAGAGAAAATGAAAACAATAAATGATATAGATTGATGAAACTCAGATCTACATAAAGAAAAGACTATTAGAGAAAGAATAAATGAAAGACACATAAAATTTCTTACTTTTAAAACTTCTTTTTAAATTTGAAATGACCAGCTTTATTATTTATCTAATAATATCCAATTTTTATAGATGATATACTAATTCACATTCTCGCCAACAGTATAAAAGAGTTCCTCCCCATTATCAAAGATTTCAAAATGCAAAGTAGTCATCGTATGAAAAAAAAGGGTGGTTTGGAGAAGTGGGGACTTTGTTTCATTGGTGCATATTAATAATACAGAAAGGTGAGTTTCATTGTGGCATACCCATATATACACAAAACATAATTTCACACCACATTTTCTCTCCGACCCTTCTCTCCTCGCTCCCTTTTGTCCCCTTCCTCTACCCTAATGGTGTCCCTTCTATTTTCATAGTGTCCTAAATTTTTCCTCTTTAGCTTCCAGATAATGAGAGAAAGCACCCTACTTTTCTCTCTTCATCTAACTTAATTAGCTCAATATTACAGTTTCCAATTCTGTCCATTTTCCTTAAAATGACATAATTCAATTCTTTTCTGGCTGAATAAACCCCTGTGTAAATATATATATATATATATATATATATATATATATATATATATATATTCCACATTTTCTTTATCCACTCATCAGTTGATGGACACCCAAGCTGTTTTCATGACTTGGCTGGTGTGAATTATGCTGTGATAAACATGGGTATGCAAGTAATCTCTAAAGTATGCTGACTTAAATTCTTTTGGATAAATACCAAGGAGTGGTATAGCTATATCATATGTAATTCTATCTTTAGCTTTTTGAGGAACTTCCACACTGATTTTTATAGATGATATACTAATTTACATTCCCACCAACAGTACATAAGAGTTCCACCCCATCTTCCTCATCAGCATTTGTTGGTATTGGTATTCTTGATGCTTGCCATTCTAACTGGAGTGAGATAAACTCTCAGGGTAGTTTTGTTCTGTATTTCCCTGATAGCTAAAACTTTTCTCATTCTTAATTCATCTAACAGATAAAAGGTTCTTTTTTTTCAAAATGATAAGAACAACAATGTATTTAGTGATGGTTGCCTAAATGAAAAAAATGACAACAATCATAAGGGGCAGGAGGGAGAAAGTAGGAGTACTCTGTTATGAAGTACTTGTGTTACAGGTGAAGTATAGTGTATTATTTAGAAATAGGCTGGGATTAGTTTTATAAGTATACTGTAAAATCCAGAGAGACCTTAAAGAATTCAAAAGAAGCATAAATAATACACTAGGAGAAAAGGGAAATAGAATCATAGGAAGTGTCCATTTAAAAATCAGAATAGGCAGAAAAAAAGGGTAGGAGTAGAGAGAGTGAGTGAGTCAAAGTCAAAAGGAAACTAATGCAAAATAGTTACAAATATTAATACAAATACACTCTTGGAGTAATCCATTAGAGATACTAATCCAAATTTATTAGTAATAACTTTTAATGTGAATGGTCTATACACAGAAGTTAAAACACAGAAAGTGTCAGGGGACATAAAACAAGACCAACAACATTTTATCTACAAGAAACACATTTTAAATATAAAGACACAGGTGAAAAGCAAAGGAAGGGAGAAAGGTTGTGTTCATAGCAATAAAAATAAACCTTGAGTAGATGAATTAATTTCAGACAAAGCATACTTCAGAAAAATTAAAGTTTTCAGGGATAAACAGGAGAATTATGTAGGAAAAAGGTGTTCGCTAGTCAGCTTTTATGGTTGTGCTCAAAACACCTGACAAGAACAATTTAGAGTAGGAAAAGTTTATTTTGTGCTCACGGATTTACAAGTTTAGTCCATGGTCCAACCATCCCAGTGCTGTGGACCCCATGGGAGGCAGAATGTTATGGTGGAAGGGTGTAGCTGGGAAAGGAGAGAGAGAGAGAGAGAGAGAGAGAGAGAGAGAGAGAGAGAGAGAGAGAGAGAGAGAGAGAAGTACTAGGGAAAACACATAAACCCCACAGATACACCTGCAGTGACCTACTCCTCCACCCATGCCCACCACTCAGTCAGTCCATTCAAATTATTATTCTATTAAAGGATTAATCCACTGATTAGAATATGGCTCTCATAATCTAATTGTTTCACCATGGAATATTTCTGCATTATAACACACATAAGTTTTCTGGGACACCTCAACATCCAAACCATAACTACACCCAACAACATGCTTAGTTTATAAAAGCTGACAATCCATAAGGAGAAAGAGATGAATAACTACTGTCATTGGAGATGTCAACATACATATATCTGTTGTTGACAGATCCAGCAGGCAGAAAAATCAGCCAGGACAGAGTTGAACTGAGTAGTACCATTAGTCATCTGGAACTAATCAACATTTGTAGAACATTTAATGAAACAATAGCAGAATGCAATTATCTTCCCAAGTTCCCAAGATATACACAAAGATAGGTCATATTCTGGATCATAAAACACATCTTAAAATGCAAAATAATGGAAATCATCAAAGTATGACTGTGGACTACAATAGAATTAAACTAGAAATAAATGACAGAAAGTTAACTGGAAATTTGCCAAATACTTATAAATTAAACAACACACTTCTAAACAACATATGGGTCAAAGAAGCAGTCTCAAAAGAAATTGAAAAGTGTTTGGGAAAAAAAAGGGAGAGAATTGAACAACAGCAGGGGAGGTAGAGAGGGAAGATGGGAGGGGAGGGGAGGGCAGGGGGGATAGTAGGGGATAGGAAAGGTAGCAGAATACAACAGTCACTAATATGGCATTATGTAAAAATGTGAATATGTAACAGATGTGATTCTGCAATCTGTATTTGGGGTGAAAATGGGAGTTCAAAACACAATTTGAGTCAAATGTATGAAAGATGATATATCATGAGCTATGTAATGCTTTAAATAATCAATAAAAAATAAAAATTTCCATGAATAAAAAAAAAGAAAAAAAAAGAAAAGTGTTTGGAGCTAAAAAAAATGAAAATAAAATTTACTCAAATTTGTGAACACAGAAAAGCTGTGCTTAGCCTTGAATACATATGTCAGAAAACAGATCTAAAATTGGTAATCTAACCTTCTACTTCAGGACTCATGATCAAATGGACATTAAGAGAATAATAAAAGGAGTATGATAAACAACTCTAGCACACAAATTTGCTATCTTAGATGAAATAAAGCAATTTATCCTAGGGGAAAGACACAATCTACTAAAACTCACCAAAAGAGAAATAGATAGTCTAAATAGGTATATATCTGTTAAAGAAATTGAATCAACAATCAACAACTTAACAAAGGTAGACAGCACTAAGCTCATCTGGCTTTCCTGGTGAATTCTACTAAATATTTAAGGATGAAATGATACTCTGTGCAATAACCTAGAAAATATAATCAGAAGGAACATTTCCTAATGCAGTAATACCCTAATACAAAAATTATGAAAAGACTTTACAAGAAAGGAAAACTAAAGATCAATATCATGAACACAGATGTAAAAATCACCCAAAATTAGCATATAACATACAAAATATACATAATATTATACTTACATAATTATACATAATAACCAAGTAAATATTTATTCCAGGTATGCCAGGCCAGTTGACAATTTGAAAGTCAATTAATGTAACCCATCACATCAACCAGCTAAAGATAACTTATATGATCATATCAATAAATGCAGAGAAGGCATTTGGCAAAATCTAGCATTCAGCCAGTCTGATAAAACCTCTCATCAGACTAGGAATACAGGGGAATTTCCTCAGTTTGATAAAGAAAAGTGTTATGATTTAGATATAAGGTGTCCCTCCAAAGTTCCTGTGTTAATGCAGGAATGTTCAGATATAACATGATTAGATTTTGAGAGCTATAACCTAATCAGTCTATTACAGTTTGAATGACTGGGTGGTAACTGTAGGCAGGAGAAGTGTGGCTGGAGGAGCTGATTCTCTGGGGGCATGTCATGGAAGGGTACATCTTCCCTGTGGCCTCTTCCTCCTATCTTCCTGACTCCACTTTGAGCTGAGCAGCTGCCCTCCCCTGGGCCCTTTCCCGATGATGTGCCACTTCACCTTGAGCCTAGAGCAATGGAGTTGGCCATCTGTGGACTCAGCCCTCTGAAACTGTGAGCCCCAAGTAAACTTTTTCCTCCTCTAATATTTTGGTCATACTGATGGAAAATGGACTAAAATGAACATCTTCAAAATGTCTACAGCTAGTATCAGAGGAATTAGATGTTTCCTCACTAAGATAGGAAGAATGCAAGGATGCCACATCTCACCACTACTCTTCAACACTGTACTGAAATCCTAGGTAATAGAAGATAAGAAAAATAAATGAAAGGTCTTTAGAATGAGAAGGAAGAAAGAAAACTGTCTTTGTTAAGAAAAAAACCCATTTATTTATATAGGATATCTCAAAGAAACAACAAAAAACTCTAGAACTAGGTGATTACATCAGGGTGGTAAAGCACGTAAGTCAATGTTTTTTTCTATATAGTGACATGAAAAATTGAAATGTAAAATTAAAAACACATAACTAATTTACATGAGCATAAAAATATTTAGACAAATTCTAAACTACGTATGATATAATAATAAAAATATAAAACTGATGCAAGAATTCAAAGATCTAAATAAATAGATATACTAAATATATAAATAGGAAAATGAAATATTGTTAAAATGACAGTTTTTTTGTAGCATAATCTGTAGATTATATGCACTACCAAGAAAAATACAAGCAAGATATTTTATAGGCATTAATGTTCTGATTCCAAAGTTTAAATGGAAAATAAAAGGCCTAGAAGAAAAAGTACAAAGTTGGAGAGCTGACACTGTACAAATTCAAGACTTACTATTAATCTAAAATAATCAATACAGTGTGCTATTGGCAAAAGAAGATAAAAAATAGACAAACCATTGGAACAGAATAGAAATATTAGAAATAGATCCACACAAGGTAGCAAAAAAATACAATGATAAGAAAATGGCACTTTTAAAAACTGATGTTGAAAAAGTGCAGAGACACAGCAAAAAAGTGACAAAGGTTCAGATTGTACAACTTTTATAAATTACAATGAATTATATATAGGTCCAAAAGTCAAAATGTAAAACTATAAAAGACCTGGAACTAGATATTCTCCAACTAGATAGGAGAAAATCTAGGCAACCTTGGGTTTGTTGATGACTTCTGGATACAACACTAAAAGTACCATTTATGATAGAAAAATTGTAAACTGAACTTCATTAAAATTTAATACTTCTACTTTATGAAACAGACCATCCATGAAAGACAAGCTATAGACTGGGAAAAATATTTGCAAAACATATCTGGTAAATGTCTGGTTTTCTTAAGTTATGAAAAACTTTAAGAATTCAACAAGAAAACAACTACCACCCAGTTAAAAGTGGGCAAAGTATCTCAACAGAAATCTCACCAAAGAAGTTAACACTTGGTAAATATTCATATGAAAAGATGTTCAACATAATGTTACCAAGAAATTACAAATTAAGTGAATGAGATAACACATCTATTAGAATGGCTAATACTATAAGTATTTAAAACACTAAATATGATGAACATGTGGAGCAATAGGAGCTCTCATTCGTTGCTGATGGGAATGCAAAATGGTACAACTACTTTGAAGACTTCTATAAAGCTAACCACACTTTTCCGTACAATCCACTCTCCTAGGTGTTTGCCCAAATGAGTTGAAAACTTAGGTCCTCAAAGAAACCTATTAATGAATGTTTATGAAAGCTTCCTTCATCATTGTCATATGCAGAGTCAATCTACATGTATTTCAAAGTATGACTGGATAAACTATGGTCCTTCATACCAGTGGAATATTATCCCATGGTAAGAAAGCAGCAGGCTATCTGACCATGCAAAGACATGGAGGAATTAAAAGGCATATTTTTTCAAAGAAAGAAGCCAGTCTGGAAAGGCTCTATACTGTATGATTCCAACTATATGACACACTGGGAAAGGTGAAATTATGGACCAAGTTAAAAAAAAATACAACAACAACAACAAAAACAGTGGTTACCAGAAGTTGAGGTGGGTGTAGGGAAGCATAGGTAGAACAGAGGACTTTTAAGGCAGTGAAATTATTCTGTGTGAGACTATACTGGTAGATAAATGTTACCATACACTTGTGAAAGCTCATAGGATGTACAACACAAAGACTGAATTCTAATGTGAATTATGGGCTTCAGTTAATAATTCATGTATCAATATTGACTCATTAATTGTAATAAATGTACCATACTAATGTAAGATGTTATGTACAGGGAAAAGTATGGTTGGTATTGAGGTGGTATACATGAACTCTGTATATTCTGCTCAATTTTTATATAAACCTTAAAATTCTTTAAAAATGAAGTCCATTAGGTTTAAAAATCTGCTCCCTGAGACATGATTTTAGAAACTATGAACAGCTGGCAAAAATAGATATTAAAATCCAAAGATAAAAACTTGGAAAGTTCTATAGAGGACCATAATATAGGACTGTAAAGGCTTCCATGAAACTCCTAAAATAAGTAACTATGCAAATTAAGTGCCAATGGGAATCAAAATGAAAAATAATCAGTTTTTGATCATGTCAGAAATAAATATAAAATCACTGCTCTGGTTTTGGTCAAGAAATACATAATGTCCACTTTTTTAAAAAAATAATTTTTTAAAAATTTTCTCCAACATAGTGAATTCTAGGTTTTCCAATATTACAGTTCATAGGAGTACTACTATATATAATTACTGTGGTTATCCAACTAGAATACGGTGCTTTTGATAGCCTCATTGCCATCTATGAAAAAATATATTAACTCTCAATATCCTTAAGTGGTGCTCAGTCCTATCTAGTTTTGTAGGTCCCTGAGCATCTCTCTCTTATAGGTCTGAAAACCTCCACAAAAATCCTGGAGAAAAGAAAGGCCTTTGGCTGAATATTTACTAAGATACAGATCATTACTCTTCAAGATAATGCAAAGTTCTGAACAATTTTCATGGTTGGAAGGTCTTTATACTGAGAAAAAAAATGCTGCTTTCTGCAATTGTCATGCGTTGGTTTCAGTAAACACACCAGGAAATTCCACCACAGACCTTCCATACTAAATATGCCTCCCACACCCTCCTAGGTAAATATTTGTAGGTCCTTCCAATTGTCTTCATTCAACTGGTTTTCACACTTTGGTTACCTAAGAACCAAATGTGACATCAGTTGCACTTTCACTGGGAGCAGAACAGACACTTCAGGTACAAAGTTTTAGGGTGTAATCAAGATAAACAATATTTGAAAAAAACATAGTTAAAAAAACTTATAATGAATAAAATGTCAAAATTTTAAATACATAGAGGGTTGGGGTTTGGTTAGGATAAGTGAGGTGAATCAAACAAATAGAGGGGCTCTTATCTTTACAGGTAATTTAATCTCTTGGGGTTTAAATTCTATTCTGACATTAACTGTTCAAGCCAGTCTAAAGATGTTGTTAGATGTGTGTTCAATTCCAAGACACTCAATGTGCAACATGCGTGTTCAGAGATACCAGTGACAAAAAAAAAAAAAAAAAAAACAACCCTGTCTTTAGCTTCCGCTTCAGTTAGCTACCATTGATACTATCTCTAACTCTCACCAAAATTCTCTTGAGCTCTCTTGTGCCTTGGCCTCTGGCCCTCAATAGAAGTTTGTGCCACATCATTCTTTGAGTTCTTAAAAAATGTTTTACTGGTGCACAATAATTATATGTAATAGTGGAATTCATTGTGACATATTTGTACATACATGTTTACATAATTGAGTCAATTTCATTCCTCAGTACCTCCTTTTGCTCCTTCTTCCTATGTTCCTTCATCCCCTCCCTTGCCCTACTGGTCTCCCTTCTATTTTCATGAGATCCCTTTTTCCTGTTTTTTTTTTTTCTCTCTACCTTCCCCATGTGAGAAAAAAATATACATACAACCTCTTTGACTTTCTGAGTCTGGCTTATTTTGCTTAACATGATGTTCTCTAGTTCCAACCATTTCACTGTAAATTTCTTTCTTCTTGATGGCTGAATAAACCCCCACTATGTACATATACCACATTTTATTTCTCTCTTAATGTGTCGAGGGGCACCTAGGCTGCTCCCATACCTTGGTTATTGTGAATTGTGCTGCTGTAAACATGGGTATACATGTATCACTTAATATGCTGACTTTAATTCTTTTGGATAAATACTGAGGAGTGATATGGCTGGATCATATTTTAGTTCCATTCCTAGTCTTTTGAGGACATTTCATTGCATACTGATTACTACAGTGGTTGTACTAATTTACAATCCCACTAACGATGTGCCAGGGTTCCTTTTTCCTGCATCCTCACCAGCATTTATCATTTTTCTTCTTGAGGACTGCCATTCTAACTGGAGTGAGATGAAATGTCAGTTTTGATTTATATTTCCCTGACTGCTAAAGACGTTGAGTATTTTTTTGTATATTTTTGGTGTGCTATATGCAAATATACCTGGGGAATCCCATTTTGGAATAAATTTTTTTTTGTACTTATGTGAAAAATATCAGATATCTTATCGAATCTGATTTTCAACAGTATTCTTGGTCCTCTTCCTCCCCCAGTGCTAAGGATCAAATCTACCTTACCTAGCACATGGTAAGTGCTTTACCACTGAACTACACCCCAGCACCAACTTGATTTTCAAAAAGTGGGGTTCGTTGAAATGTAGACCCTGTATATTGATTCATCTTATCTTAGTCATAATAAATACATTCTGTTTCTCTATAAGACCAAGGTAACCATGGAAAAGTATTTTTCCTTATAAACTGATGTATAGAGGTTTTATGTTCTGCAGAACCTGCACAGTAAATTCAAATCAGTGATAGAAAAATAAGTTGGAATGCGAATAGAGTGAGATAAATTGGTTTTTTAACCCTGTTTTATGCAATAAAAGCCTTTTTGCCCAAAAGTTGTCTTAGAAATTGCAGTCGAAGTAGTCACCATGCATTGTACTTGTACATCATGGTTTCAATATCATCTTTTTTTTTTTTCTTTTTTTTTTATTGATTATTTATCGCATTACATAGTTCATGATATATCATCTTTCATACATTAGACTCAAATTGTGCTTTGAACTCCCATTTTCACCCCAAATACAGATTGCAGAATCACATCTGTTACATATTCGCATTTTTACATAATGCCATATTAGTGACTGTTGTATTCTGCTACCTTTCCTATCCCCTACTATCCCCCCTCCCCTCCCCTCCCCTCCCATCTTCCCTCTCTACCTCCCCTGCTGTTGTTCAATTCTCTCCCTTTTTTTTTTCCCTCCCCCTTGCCCCTCATAACCTCTTATAATTTTATGTATCCTCATCTATACTCAATATCATCTTAAAAGAAGGGTGCAGCTTTTATAACAGTGTATTTTAAACAAATGGGAGTAGGACTTTACATGTTAGATAACTCAAATTGCTGCTATAATTCATTTGCACCTAAAAAAGAAAAATCGCAGAAGATGAAACAGCATTGCTTGAAGGAGAGTTACAGTATCTGAATCATCCTCAATTCTATCTCTTCATCGCCCCCCCCGCCCTGCCACATGAACTCATATTGAATATTTTACTCTTTGCTTATATATAATTAATACCAGCTACATACAAACAAGACTACATTCGGGGGGTAAACAAATACAATAATTAAAGACTATGTCTGCAGTTAGTTAACAAGCAGGCATTTTAGATTTTAGGAAAAAGTTTAGAAGATGACCACCTCTGAAGTGGGCATCAATAAATTAGTGAGAAGCTGAATGACATTAATCATGTTGGATGACCCACTTTGAGGGATTTTCTATAAATGATGGGTTGTGTAGGCCATGACATTTTCTCAGGCTTACCATGGAAACATCAATCTACGTAAAGTCATAAAACATGAGCTTTAATTGTGATCTCAGTAACACATTTATGAAAACCACAGAATATGGATAGAGAAGCACTGAGAATAAGCAGAGGCAGTGTTTTAATTTTGATTTATTGAGTATGTGAGAAGAACAATGCCAAGTTTCCTTAGGCATACTAGCTTGAATTATTCCATCAGCATTAGAAAGTCAACATCGTGCACTGGGGAATAGCATTGTAGTGCATGCAGCAGGTTCTGGGCTCAATTCCTACTGCATGAAGAAACTGGCATTTCCACTACTGGAAAGGAATCATCTAGTCTCTTTAATATTAAATTTTAGATTTTTTTCTGTGAGATATGTTAGTTTGACTCCTTTAACTAGCAACTGACCACTCTTGGATGAACCATTAAATTACAGTTTGGGCAATGTCAAAAGTGAAGGACAGCTCCATTGGTGTTCCAGGGCTTTTCCTAGGCTTTTTCTTCCAAAGACATTGCTCCGGCAGCAGTATCAAAGAAAGCCAAGTTGCTGTGAAAGCTCTCACTGCCTTTGCATATCATGTTAGACTCTTTCCCTCAAAGGCTTTTCTTGCCTCTATGCCTGACAAAGCCCCGTCTCCTTTAAAATTCAGATGAAATGTTTCCAGTTCTTGTATGAAATCATCCCGAAACCATCCCACTTCCCACAAGTAAAGTCAACTTCTCCTTCTTTGAAATTTCCACATTAGTTGCTCATAACACTGCTGTATTCCCTTGGCACTCAATGGTGACTTCTTTTCAGCTTTCTCATCTAGCCTATGAGCTACCCAATGCTACAGAAGTCAGTCACCTTTGTTATTCTACTAACCTACTGCAGCAATTGGCATAGGAATAATTCTCCACAAGTATTTGTAGAAATAACACTAAAAAATCCAATCTTGTTTTTGAAAATTGTCACTTTTAGGAAGAGAGTGAATACTTAGTAGTATTCATTTTTAGTACTTACTTTTTTCTTGTGTTTAATTGAAATCATGGTTGTTATATCAAATTTATGCTAAATTCACTGAATGTGATTTATTAGGATTAAAATTGTGATTGATTTTATTTTGCTTGCAATTGGCCTCTTCGTATTTAATAAACCCTTTTGTTTATAGAATTATAAGATGGCTTTCCAGGTGCAGTGGCATATGCTTATAATCCCAGCAGGTTGGGAGGCTGAGGCAGGAGAACTGTGAGTTCAAAGCCGGCCTCAAAAAAAAAAGAGAGATGCTAAGCAACTCAGTGAGGCTCTGTCTCTAAATAAAATATAAAAATAGGGCTGGGGATATGGCTCAGTAGTTGAGTGCCTCTGAGTTCAATCCCTGGTAACAACAACAACAACAAAATGCCTCCTGTATTAGTGAGAAAAGTGGAGTCTAGAGAAGTCAAAGGACTTGCCAAAAACCACACAGCAAAGTGGGAGATCTGAAATAGAGCTCTTGCTCTTTAAGATCTTTTGTTGTTCTTTTTAGTAATCCAGGGTACCATGAAAAAATAATAATAACCTTTTTAAACTTATTTATAACTGTTTAATCGATTTAGAATCTTCTCTACAGTTGCAAAGAGCAGTATAACATGGAAAAAGTTACCACTAGGTTTGATGACTTTCCAAACAAGGCCATTTGTAAATTTAATGTTAGAAATATTAATCCCAAACTGAAAATTATGGTTTCACTTTCTTGTTGACAAATGCAATAAAATGCAAGTACACATTAATCCAGACATACTGACAATCAATAATAAAATGATGAGATATTGCACTAACCATAGTCTGTATTTTCTGGCTCCCAACAATTTGATGGCCAAAAATAGGGTGTCTGTGGAACAAAGAGAAATGAAAGTCAGGTTAGACAAATAAAAATTTGGTGTATTTCTGATTTATTATCTGTATTCATCGTCAACAATTATCTAGAACAGTTAGTTAATACGTTTTATAACTCAGAACAATTTCCAAGAGAGACATTGTAAGATTTTGCATCTGCATTTATTTTCTGACCAATGGCTCAACCTTTTAAATATATGCTGTACCAGCAGGCATTTAAATGCTATACACTGCTGCAATTCTAGCCAATGGACATAAAAGTTCTGATTGCAACATTTAAACAAAAAAGTTTTCATCCACAGGGAGGACTGAAAGTAGAGTATTATACTCAGCAAGACTTGTGATGAAAATTGTCTAAAAATAACCAATTGTTTTCTATCTTCATGTATCTCAACATTGCCTTTGATGGATCCAAAAAGCTCAATTGACAAAAATCTTCCCCTGAGGTCTGGCAATCATTTTCCTGGCTCTATTAATTATATAATGCAGATCTCAAAGCTATCCAACTAGATTGAAACAGCATTTTACTTTCACTCTTCAAATATTCCTTTCATAAGGACATTTATTGCTCTAAAGTTTTAAAATAAACAAGCCAGAGATCATTATCAAAATAATAATGTCTTATTTGAACAATAGGCAGAATTCTGATTCTGTAAAAATTCTAGGAACTGATTGACTAAATTATAAAGATAATGTTTGATCAAGAAAAACTATTATTATCACTAACATTATCATTTTATATTTTTTAAAAGAACTCTTTATCTTGGCTCACTGCTCGTAAAGATCATAAGAAGGCATGATGACCACTTGTCTGCTTCTCTCACCCTATTTCCTGGAATGATGATGCCTCAGGACTGAATAGAACAGTGATTACAGACATCAGCTTTGTGGAGTTCACTGCACTTATTAATTAAGTATGTTGACAAGCCATGCACAATGAGCACATTTTGGGAAATCTCTGATTATCTGACCATTCTATCTGTAAAAGAATGATTCTCTAGAAAGAATAGTTGAGGAGAACTGTTTGATTTTCTGGGAGAGGAAGTCTTTCCAAACTGAATGAGAACACCAGGGGATTTTGACTTAACCTCTACTCTTTGTTGGGAATTACTACAGTATAATAATAAAAAAAAAGCTAATAGCAGTTTTGTGCAGGTATGAATGAAATCACATCTGGGATTTAGAAGAAAAAAAGTGAACCACAAAATAAAGGGGCTATTAAGACTTATATGAAACATGTTCATCTCCCCCAATTCCACTTGCCTCTGTAGGAGGCAGAGTTCCGAAAGATTTCATTTCTTAAAAAAAATTGGATCAGGATTCTAGGAGAGCATCATAGAAAAATAAAGTAACTAAAAGCATGCTTTCATTTAGGATGCTGGCTTTTGAGATATTTCATATAAAGTGCATTAATCTTTTTGTATTTCTTGTGTGTGTGTGTGTGTGTGTGTGTGTGTGTGTGTGTATGCACATGTCCATGCATACAAATCTATCTAAATGTAAAATATCTATCCTAGTCAGACTGGTCAGACATATACATTTTTACCCTCAAAATGAAAGGAATGTTTTCATCTATTCTTAACTCTATTGTCATTTACTTTATTGAAAATTTCATTGCTGGGAAAATAAAAGATAAAGAATTTTGTCTTGTGACATTACATGGAAATGTCACAAAGCCAATATTTATAACACTGGAGGATTTTTCCTAGGAAAAAAAATGTTATGATTTCTACTGATGGAAAGTATTTGAGAAAAATGACCTTTTAGGTCATTGAAATTTAAAAACCTATTTTCATAGTACTACTACACTTTAGGAAATTTTAATGCAAGAGTGTGTTTTTCACTGTTGGTTTCCTTATCTATCAAAAATTCATCTAATATTGTTCAGTCATTGCTTAACTGTGGCACATCCATTAAAGGTGATGAGAGTTATAACAGAGACCTGCCTGGAGAATCATGTCAGATCTCAATTCCCATTAGCAAATAGAGGATGATTAGATAATTGTAAGTTTACATCTGATTAAAACATGCACTGAAAATTTGAGACAAATATACTGTGGCATGCCAATGAAATTAAAAGAGTTTTGTTTCTCTTGAACTTATGCCCTAGAAGCTCTTTGGATTTTAAGTGATGGTTGCACTATCCATCATTCACTGGATGAATAGCAAACATGGCATCCTAACGTTTTCCATTTTAATTCATGAATTTTAAAATCTTTTTGAGGACTTGAATTTCAATTCAATGTAATAAAGACTTTTCTGTTGCTTGGAACCAACATAAAAAGGAAAGTGAATACTTTGACCAATAATGTGTTTTCTATTATTAGAGCTCTCCAAATATAGATTGATTAATGCCTTGATAGATATTACAGGAACAATTCAATTAACCCTGAGTTTCTGGTTTTGATTTTTTAAAATTTTGGTTTTAGGATTCTATGCTTCATTAATCATTTATAAATAGTATCTTTAAATAGTAATAGTATCTATTATATTTAGATACTACTACAGATGTGTATGTACATTATATATATGTGTATATATATATACACACACACACATATTTCATATATTCATCAGTCCGTTGAATGTTATAACCCTGTACTATACCTTGTAGTCATTAAATTAATATGCTGTTTGCACCTATTCTGTTGCTATATTTGAAAAATTCTTTAAAATATCTTTCTTTTTTTTCCTGAATGTACGTGGTGCCTTCCAAGCTTTGCTCATTTTTGACTCATGAGCATGACTAAGATCTTTATACCTTGTCTGCCTACTAATTTCAGTCTGGAATGACAACAGTAGAGATAAAAATCTCATGTTATCGCTAATTCAACCCATCATCACTAATGTTGGGTTCTGTCTGACCTAGTTTGTTTCATAGAAAATTCTTGAATTAGATAATTCTCAAGGGATATAATATATTCTGTTTTCCCTATAGATAGTTTTTTTGACATATAGATAATTTTACCATTAATACTGATTTTGAAGATAAATAAAAAGTTTTAACTTTTGCAAACATAAACCAAACTTTCCTTTAGAATTTGTGAGAATTTTGTTAAGTTTACTTCCAATTTGTATATGAAAATTCTATATAACAATAAGATCATTTGGGAAATGTTTAATTCTGCAATAGTAAGAGACTTTTAAAAATCAAGAAGTAATAGTCACATAAAAGCAATGTATGTGCTAATCAATAAGATTTCCTATGTATTAAAATGTAAACCCATAAGACCACAAGTTACCTTAACAATAGGTTGTTTTAAGCTACCATTAAAGTTTAGCCATATAAAGACTATTATTTTACAACCTTTTTAAATTACAAAAAATTGCTGCTATAAAGTGCTTGACTATTAAGATTAGTATGAGAGTTTCAGGAGATTGCCTTGTTACCGGCAATTAATGCAAAAACACTCTATGCTTATTTGCATTGAGATAAAATAGTCTTAAAGAAATAGCAGTGAGAGAGTTTTAGGAAGCCAGTGATCTTTGAAAATAATTTTTTAATTTTTTTTTAGTTGTAGATGGACATGATACCTTTATTTAATTTATTTATTTTATGTGGTGCTGAGGATCAAACCCAATATCTCACATGTTAGGCAAACACTATACCACTGAGCTACAACTCCAGCCCAGATACTTGAAAATAATTTTTAAGCATATTTGCTCTTTTTTCTCTGTTTTTCCAAACAAGGTTTAGCCAATCAAATTGCTATTCTTCAATTTTTCAGACAAAGAGCATCTAATAATATTCAAAACAAGTGGGGAAAATGTTGTAATCTCTAAAAGTTGAACAATCAGGAGATTGTTCAGAAAAATAACCTCAGACAATAAGCTAGAGAGTGAACTCTGGCATTATATGCACTTTAATTTTATAGGCTGGAATCTACCCATCAGTTATGAATTAACCATTATTTCTAATGAAATACAGAGTACACTTTTGTTACATCATTGTGAACCAAGTGTTGGTTGCATGCACAATCATGGAAATGAGTCTACAACCATTTCTCAAAAGATTAACTGTGTCTATGTCATTTGGAAATGAGCCAGAGTGACTCACCAGTTTGCATATTATCTAAGGTATCCTCCTGTCTTGGGTGGAGTTTATGCAAGTTAGTCTTCACAGACTTGTAAAAAATCTCAGACATGAACAAGTCCAGTGCTTGTATAAATAGTTAAATTCTATCTGGGAGCTTAAAGCATTCCCTTAAGAGCTTTCTTGGACTGAAAGGTAGTTCTGGATCACAGGCAGTGGCCAGGGTATGATAAATTTAGTTTCATTTCTCAACTTACTTCCTACTAGTTAGATACATTGCATTGCAGGAACAAAAGACTCCCATCTTCCAGGATTCCATTAAGTAATTTTGTGAATTTTCCTTAAGTTTACATTAAAATATGACTTCAATCATTACACAGTTTCGCTTTCACAAATTATCTGGACTAAGCATTTTCCCATCTTCTCTGTTTTTTATGTCTTAACTTTAGTTTCTGAAAAGCCTAAGTCAAGGAAAAATAAGGCCTAGTTCTCAAAAGTTCTGTTTAAGAAAAATAGAATAACCAACAAAATTCCAGGTTCTAGTTTAATGTAAAAGAACATTTTCATTTCAACTTACTTGAAACCGGTAAAAGGTGCCATCATCCTTGAGCGTGAGTACGTGATCTGAGATTGGAAAGAAGTATCCATGGGCAGCCATTAATGTTCCCAAATGGAGCGCCTCCACTGTTTTAGGAAAGCAACACAAAACAAGAACACATAAAACTTTGAAAAACGTGTGTGTGGTTTTTTTTTTTATCATTCATTCAGAAGTGTGTAACATTTTGTTTGCTTCTCCTTGAGCACATTTGTGCATTCAAATTTTTGGCATCTGGAAGCTGGCTTTGTTTGAACTTATTTTTCAGTTCTTTCACACAGAGTACTAACTTGGTTCTGATTTCTATTAGTGAGTGATTATACAGTGACCAGCCTCATCCCATGACTACCCATTCAGGGAAAAATTAAGTTATGGAACAACGACATAAGAGATTTCTTCTGAGTCTTTGGAATCTAGCTTCTTCATAGAAGGGATGTATGTTAATATTCTTCCACAAATAATTCTATTAGGCATTTATATAGTAATTTATACTTTTAAATGTTTCCACTTGCATCACTCCCCTGCCTATTTCTTAGATATCTAATGCTATCAGCAGTTTCTCTAATGACAGGGATCACTATTACTTGATGCTAAAAGGTAATGTTAAGGCATCTAAGACCATTTATGCTGCACTCTTAAGGCAATAGAGTTCTTGGATTGTCCAGTATAGCTTCTACTATTCTATCTTAGATATGGACTAGGAAGACAGTTATTTGACAATTTCAGAACATAATGCTATAATACAGATGGACTCTATATAGATGAACCATTTTTTTCCAACAAAAGAGTTAATAACATTTGGTCAATAGAGTTATTGTTGCATTTAAGCAGGGACAACATGGTATTTATTAGCTTGAGATCTAGAAAATATGGAATTGTGAAAAAATAGTTTTCTAGAACAAAATTAATATATATATTAATATATATTATATATAGAAAATACCAAAATTAGACTTATTTATTTACATATGTTTATATACAATTTATTTATAGATTTGTTTTTGTTTTTTATACAAGTAGCTAAAATGATTTTCTTTAAAATGGTAACTGAACCCACAGACATTCCCTTTCTCCTTCCCTGTTACATTTATATTGGTTAATAATTAATTAACTTAAATTTTTATCTGTCATTAGGTATTGTGATGCTCCTTGTAATGGGTGTATAATACATTTCAAACATTTTAATTGACAGCTTCTTCTACCTCCATCATTTTAATTCCTTGTTCCTGATAATAATAAAGAATAACTATGTAATCTTTCTCTTTGCTATATCCTTGGAAGATTGTTATTAAATGACTCCCTCTTCTTCTCTATACCCCCAATTAAATACCTCCTTGCATAGAATGTTATTTTCTACAAACAGATACATATCAATATCTATAATTGCTATATCCTTTCAATCTAAAGTCAAAGTCTTTTCAAAGCATGTGCTGCTTTCTCCAGCATACCTACATACTTATTAAAACTCTGGAGCTAGTGTGATGTTGTAGGAAGAACAAAACATTTGGAGATCCCAATGTCTCTTGTTATTTAAATTTCCTGTGCCTTCCCCACCTATTAATAAAGGTAATAAGCACATCTTGCCATATTGGCATGAGAAATAGATAAGAACATATGTAATAAAGTTGAATAATGCCTTGTATGCCATAGTAATTAAATGTATGGTAGCTATTGTGTTTCATTATTTATACACTCACTAATTTTTATGATTTTTTAAATTCCAAAGTAATTTAAGGTTATATACTTCCAGCAATTGCCCTTTTCTAAGATGACTAAGAGAAGTTGACAATTCCAAATACTATTTATTTCCACATTCACCTCATTTTTAAAATATCCATACAATTAAAATGGTAAGAGTCTCTATGAGGGCAGCTGGGCCATAACAACAGACAGGTCCTTACAGCTTTGGTCAAGTTATGAATTCCTAGACCACCCTGTCAAGGAAAACTGGGCAAGGCAACATATAACATCCATTGTAGGATTTCAAATTGAGGTGGTTCACTTGTCTTCTTAAAGTCATATTTGTGAATTTAGTCCCAGAATCTGTGGCCTTGGAAAAATAGTCTTAGCATACTTTCCAAAAAGAAATTAAGTTATGACACATAAGGAAGGCTGCAGAGTACAGATAAAATAAAGGGAAACTCAGTTCCCTAGAAAGGGTCAAGAGTTTCTGAACTCTAAATATAGGGAAGAATGGGACTTAAAATAAAGATACCCACAGAAACAACAGAACCAGTTAGGTGTTAAAGTGTTAATGAGAATCAGAAAAATATAATGAAAGTAAATACAGGGAGGTTGCAGAAAAGAAAATGACAAGCTAATGAGCATCAGAACGTTCTTAGTACCCTACATCTCCTTAGATACTAACTCTGCTACAGTTCAGACATTCGTAGGGGCAAGGTTTATGTTTGCAGTTCTTCTTCGTGTAGCAGTGCCATTAAGGCCTATTAGTGGGCCTTAATAAATCCTTGGTGATTGAAAAGATAAAGAGTGAGTTAGCTAGTAATTTATACCTCCTTTTTGAGGTAAAAAAATATTCAATTTTATTTGATTATATATCATCATTTTATTTTCCTTCTAATAAATACACATGATCTATAATTTTATGATTAAGGTGATTGGTTTTGATAATTTGGTATCATGCCTTGTATTCAGTAGAGTTATATTGGTGAGGGTCTATATCTAAGATTAAACTTTAGTTTCTACATGAGTCATACATACCTTGTATAAGGAGGGAAAGTCAAACCACTTGACATAGTATTTAAGAAGACTCATCTTTAACAAGGCTTATAAAATTATTCCAAGGTCTTAGGGAAAATAGAAACCTAGAGAGATTGAGATTACAGGGAACATGGGGCTCCATAGTACAAACTTCAGATGACCTGGCCTCCAGGGCAGAATAAATGACTTGGTGGAAAATCAGGAAGTTGGGGCAAATTTTCTGTTTTGTTTAAGACTATATACTTGGCAGTTTGTCAACAGAAAAAAATAGCTATTGAATCAATATTACTGGGGGATTCCAACATGGCGGTGGGCGCGGAGAGATCAAGTCTCTGACCTCTTCAGCTGTGCGGGCATAGGGAGTCGTAAACAATCTAAATTCTGTTTGCTCAGGATCACTAGGCAATGCTGAACTGACGTGGATCTGGGGCGAACTGTCTGGGCCTCTCAGAACACACACTGAGCCCGGATCGGCTGAATTCAAGCTCCCGTTCGCCTGCTTCCCGCAGACAAACAGCTGTGACTCAGCACTAATCCATCCGGCTGAAACAACTGGTCGGCCCTTCTGTTCCTACGGAGGTAAATGCCAACCGAGCCTTCATAGGTAGTGGCCACAGGTTTGAAACGGGGCTTGGGAGAGACAGTAAGGACCCACCCGTTGCATTGGTCACCTGGCAAAGGGAAACGAACTGTCGCCATTTGCAAGAGATACCACCATGGCAGAGAACTGATGTCACCAGACTGCGGCGGAGGAGATAACTTCATTGAAAACTGCGGCTACAGGTGTGTAATTCCCTAGCCTTCCCTCTCCACACATTGGGGAAACCTTAAGGTCCCCTCCCAGCTCTCCCATAAGGGCCCCTCCCAGCTCTTCCATGAGCGCGATAGCCAGACCGAGGGAATCAGACGTGGCACGGGACGCGCGGTGCAGAACTCCCGGCTATCACTCCCAACAGTGTTGACAACTGAGGTCTCTTGCACCAGCTACCGGGGGCGTGGCTACCACACTTGGCAAGTAAAATTCGCTGAGGATTCTCAGCCCCAAGCTCTACAAACTTAGGGTCTGAGGGAATGGCAAACTCGGAGAGTATGCCCAGTCGTTCATGAAAGCAGGGCTCCCAGGAGCAGCAGACCTGGCGTGTAGCCAGTATTGTGGTGAAAGGGACCCTTGAGAGGGGCCTGGCTAGAGGAAAAGTGGGGAAGTGACTAGACACAAGAGGAGGCCCTAGGCACTCAGGATTGGAGACTCGCCCAGTCTGGGAGGAGGAGCTGCTGCACAGTGATTGGTTCCCGCGTATTGACAGGAGAAACTTGGCCTGGTGGGCACAGCGCCACCTACTGGAAGAGAACTTAATCAAACTCTAAGACTGCATTTATTAGTTTTTTTTTTTCTCTTTTTATGATTTGGGTTTTTTCTTTCATTTTCATTTTTCTTTCTTGTTGTTTTTTAAAATTTTTTGTACAATTTTTTAAAATTTTTTTCTTCTAATTTTAATTTTAATTTTTTTATTATTATTATTTTTTATTTTTTTTCTTTTTTTACTTCATATTTTTTTCTTCTTTTGTCTTTTCAATTTTCTTATTCCCCCTTCCTTGAATTCTACCTTCTTACTCTCATTCTCTTTAGTGACTTCTTCCCTTCCCTTGTAATACCTTTCCTCCCAAGCATCAAATAAATTTATAGCAGTAAACAGTAACTCAGCAGTCAAACCGAACAAGAAGTAACATGAGCAACATGAAAAATCAAGGAAGAAAAGGAGTACAAACAATGCAGGACAGCCTAAATATTCAGGAGGACCTAGAGTCATCAGAAAAATGGTCATATAAAGAACTCAAGGAACACCTTCGACAGATGGAATGGAACCTTAAAGAGGATACGAGACAGCAAATATTCAAGCAGCAAAAGAACACATTGAGAATGAATTACATAAACAGATAAAAGAAGAAGTTAAGCATCTTTATCAGGAGATAGAGATTATAAAAAATAATCAAACAATAATTCTAGAACTGAAGGAAACGATAAACCAAATTAAAAACTCAATTGAGAGTATCACTAACAGACTGGAGCAAGTAGAAGCCAGAATGTCAGATAATGAAGACAAAATATATCTTCTTGAAAAGAGTCTAGCCAACTCAGAAAGGCTGGTAAAAAATCACGAGAAAAACATCCAAGAGTTATGGGATAACATAAAAAAACCAAACTTACGAGTCATCGGGATAGAAGAAGGTACAGATTCAAACCAAGGGAATGAGTAACCTGCTGAATGAAATAATTACAGAAAACTTTCCAGAAATAAAAAAGGAAACAGATATACAAATTGAAGATGCATACAGGACACCAAGCACACAAAATCACAGTAGACCAACGCCAAGACACATTGTTATGAAGATATCCAATATACAGAGCAAAGAAAAAATATTAAAAGCTACAAGAGAAAGGAGACAGATTACATTCAGGGGTAAACCAATAAGGTTAACAAGGGATTTTTCATCACAGACACTGAAAGCAAGAAGGTCATGGAACAATGTATTTCAAACACTGAAAGACAATGGATGCCAACCAAGAATTCTGTATCCAGCAAAATCAAGCTTCAGGTATGACAACGAAATAAAAATCTTTCATGATAAACAAAAGTTAAAAGAATTTGCAGCCAGAAAACCAGCATTGCAAAGCATTTTGAGCAAAACACTACACGAGAAAGAAATGAAAAACAATAACCAAAACCATCAGTGAGAAGTGCCTCGGTAAAGACAGAGGGCGAGGGGAAAGATAATCATGGAGAAACAAACTAAATTTTTTTTAAAAAGGATAAATAATCAAACATGGATGGAAGTACAAACCATATATCAATAGTAACTCTGAATGTTAATGGCTTAAACTCTCCAATAAAGCGACATAGGCTGGTATCATGGATTAAAAAAACAAATCCAACAATATGCTGCCTCCAGGAGACACATCTGATTGGAAAAGACATACACAGGCTGAAGGTGAAAGGATGGGAAAAAATATACCACGCACATGGTCCTCATAAGCAAGCAGGGGTGGCCATCCTCATATCAAATAAAATCAACTTCAAGACTAAGTTAATCAAAAGTTATTTCAGGAAATAGAAAAAGAGGGAGCTCTTCCAAATTCATTCTACGAGGCCAACATCACCCTGATTCCGAAACCAGACAAAGACACCTCAAAGAAAGAAAACTACAGACCAATATCTCTAATGAACCTAGATGCAAAAATCCTCAATAAAATTCTGGCGAATCGAATACAAAAACACATCAAAAAAATTGTGCACCATGATCAAGTAGGATTCATCCCTGGGATGCAAGGATGGTTCAATATACGGAAATCAATAAATGTTATTCACCATATCAATAGACTTAAAGATAAGAACCATATGATCATCTCGATAGACGCAGAGAAAGCATTCGACAAAGTACAGCATCCCTTTATGTTCAAAACATTAGAAAAACTAGAGATAACAGGAACTTTCCTCAACATTGTAAAAGCTATCTATGCTAAGCCTCAGGCTAGCATCATTCTGAATGGACAAAAGTTGAAGGCATTCCTTCTAAAATCTGGAACAAGACAGGGATGCCCTCTCTCACCACTTCTATTTAATTTAGTCCTTGAAATACTAGCCAGAGCAATTAGACAGACAAAAGAAATTAAAGGCATAAAAATAGGAAAAGAAGAACTTAAATTATCACTATTTGCGGACGACATGATTCTATACTTAGAAGACCCAAAAGGATCTACAAAGAAACTACTAGAACTAATAAATGAATTCAGGAAAGTGGCAGGATATAAAATCAACACGCATAAATCAAAGGCATTTCTGTATATCAGCGATAAAACTTCTGAAACGGAAATGAGGAAAAACACTCCATTCACAATATCCTCAAAAAAAAAAAAAAAACTTGGGAATCAACCTAACAAAAGAGGTGAAAGATTTATACAATGAAAACTACAGAACCCTAAAGAGAGAGATAGAAGAAGATCTTAGAAGATGGAAAAATATACCCTGTTCATGGATAGGCAGAACTAACATTATCAAAATGGCGATATTACCAAAAGTTCTCTATAGGTTTAATGCAATGCCAATCAAAATCCCAAAGGCATTTCTTGTAGAAACAGATAAAGCAATCATGAAATTCATATGGAAAAATAAAAGACCCAGAATAGCAAAAGCAATTCTAAGCAGGAAGTGTGAATCAGGCGGTATAGCGATACCAGATTTCAAACTATATTACAGAGCAATAGTGACAAAAACAGCATGGTACTGGTACCAAAACAGGTGGGTGGACCAATGGTATAGAATAGAGGACACAGAGACTAATCCACAAAGTTACAACTATCTTATATTTGATAAAGGGGCTAAAAGCATGCAATGGAGGAAGGATAGCATCTTCAATAAATGGTGTTGGGAAAACTGGAAATCCATATGCAACAAAATGAAACTGAATCCCTTTCTCTCGCCATGCACAAAAGTTAACTCAAAATGGATCAAGGAGCTTGATATCAAATCAGAGACTCTGCGTCTGATAGAAGAAAAAGTTGGCTCCGATCTACATATTGTGGGGTCGGGCTCCAAATTCCTTAATAGGACACCCATAGCACAAGAGTTAATAACAAGAATCAACAAATGGGACTTACTTAAACTAAAAAGTTTTTTTCTCAGCAAGAGAAACAATAAGAGAGGTAAATAGGGAGCCTACATCCTGGGAACAAATATTTACTCCTCACACTTCAGATAGAGCCCTAATATCCAGAGAATACAAAGAACTCAAAAAATTAGACAATAAGATAACAAATAACCCAATCAACAAATGGGCCAAGGACCTGAACAGACACTTCTCAGAGGAGGATATACAATCAATCAACAAGTACATGAAAAAATGCTCACCATCGCTAGCAGTCAGAGAAATGCAAATCAAAACCACCCTAAGATACCATCTCACTCCAGTAAGATTGGCAGCCACTATGAAGTCAAACAACAACAAGTGCTAGCGAGGATGTGGAGAAAAGGGTACACTTGTACATTGCTGGTGGGACTGCAAATTGGTGCGGCCAATTTGGAAAGCAGTTTGGAGATTCCTGGGAAAGCTGGGAATGGAACCACCATTTGACCCTGCTATTGCCCTTCTCGTACTATTCCCTGAAGACCTTAAAAGAGCATGCTACAGGGATACTGCCACATCCATGTTCATAGCAGCACAATTCACAATAGCTAGACTGTGGAACCAACCCAGATGCCCTTCAATAGATGAATGGATAAAAAAAAATGTGGCATTTATACACCATGGAATATTACACAACACTAAAAAATGACAAAATCATGGAATTTGCAGGGAAATGGATGGCACTAGAGCAGATTATGCTTAGTGAAGCTAGCCAATCTCTAAAAACAAATACCAAATGTCTTCTTTGATATAATGAGAGCAACTATGAACAGTGTAGGGAGGAAGAGCTGGAAGAAAAGATTAACTTTAAACAGAGACATGAGAGGAGGGAAAGATAGAGAAAAGGGAAATTGCATGGAAATGAAGGGAGACCCTCATTGCTATACAAAATTACATATAAGAGGTTGTGAGGGGAATGGGAAAATAAACAAGGAGAGAAATGAATTACAGTAGATGGGGTAGAGAGAGAAGTTGTGAGGGAAGGGGAGGGGGGATAGTAGGGGATAGGAAAGGTAGCAGAATACAACAATTACTAATAGGGCATTATATAAAAGTGTGGAAGTGTAACTGACCTGATTCTGCAATCTGCATTTGGGGTAAAATTGGGAGTTCATAACCCACTTCAATCTAATGTATGAAATATGATATGTCAAGAGCTTTGTATTGTTGTGAACAACCAATAAAAAAATAAATAAAAAAAGAATCAATATTACTGAATGAAAGATTAAGTATATTTATGTATAAATGGCCCACCAAGAATACAAAAAACAGTGCTATATGGAAAAATGCCAATCTAATTATTTTGTGTTGTGATTATGGACAGCTTGCAGAACTCTTCTGAGATAATATAGATGTTCATATTGTCTTTTCAGAATACTTTCATAGGCTTTTGAAGTGGGGCCATTGTAGCACTGTAGCTATTTTGTGATAGGAAAAGATAATGATGATATTAATGGCATAAATGACACTAAGATCTGAGAGTGGCTTTGAGTCATATTCTCATGATTGACTTGTTTATTTTCAGTGATAAACATGGAGACACAATATCCTGTGATCTAACTACTCCTAAATTTCAGCATCATCTTAATTTAATAAGAACCTGAGAGATGACTGACAATCTTGGAACAAAGTATTGAAAGATTTTAATGAGTAATCCATTGAGATGGCTCTCCCAACAAAGGTATACCAGATGGCTCAGCAACATTATTCTTCCCAGCAAAATAATCACTAATTAATCTTCTTCAACATGTGTTATTTGCCTTGCCCACACAGCTAAAGTTCAACAACAAACCTACCAAGAAACTCCAGTTTAATTTTTGTTTGGATATCCAACACATAAGCATAATGAGAAATAAAAATTCATCTTAAAAGAACGGTTACTATGTAAATAGCCTTGTGCAACTTTGGGAAGCTCTATGCATTCATAGCATTATTTCACCTCAAACCCTGAAGCAACAGAATTATCAACAAACTTTAAAAGTAAAGAGAATTCTATATAGCATAACTTTCTTTGACCACAACTACTTCAAAATGTTAATGAAGAGCATATTATAAAATAGGTTTGAGTACTTCAGTATAAAGTGCTCTATATTTATTAATAATTTAAAAAATAAGTACTGTTTTTCTTGTCTAGAGACTCAACTTTTAGTAGCTTCAGCCCCTCCTAAACATAACTCATAATTCTGAAATGATAAAAATACTTCCAAATCAAGAAAATAATAATCAAAAATAGTTCTCACTAAATCCTAAATTGTTGTTCCTGACATATGCTATTTGCTTTTATTTTAAGTGAATGGACCTAAAAATATGATTGTTTTATTTCCAACCCACATCATAAATGTAATTAGTGTATAGGGAGAATTATTTTAGAAGAAAATCTAAAGAGAAAAAAATGACAGTGGTTGATATGATATTAAGGAAATAAAAATACTAAAAAGTAGACAAACGTGAATTGCTTAATAGTAAAATAACAGGCATTCATCAGGATGATTCTGAGTCATAAAGGAAAGATTCTGTTGGACTTATTTTTTTAAGAAAGTCATCTCAGAAATCCTTCAAAATGTTATCATTTTTTTTCTTTTTTTAGAATTGGCATTTGAAAAGGTATGATTAGTCATGTGGAAAACTCAGATATGAAGAACATTTTATTCTGTAACAAAACTAAATGAAAATGGACTACTACCATATTTAAGAATTTATGAAATAAATCTATTTTCTCAATAGTAGAAATATTGAAATAAGTATCTAGGCTAAGAACAGATAATTTCCATGTAGAAAAATCAAGTGCCATTCAGTTGTTTGCAATCAAGAATCAGGATAACAAAGTGATTAGTGAATAATAATAAAGTGATAAAAAACAGATGACATAAAACAGATTCTGTTTGGGAGAGATACAACAGAATCATAATTTAAGTCAACACCAAGAAATGTACTTGGTAACTAATACAAGTAAATACTTTTTTTCAGATAAAAGAGCAGAAATCGGACACTGTGCCAGTTCACAGCCTAAGTTCAAATCCTAGCTCTCTCATTTGTTAGCTGTATAGACTTCCAATTTCTGGGCCTTGACACGTAAGATGACATTAATAAAATACTGATGTCAAAGGTTTGTTTAGATAATATGTATAATGCACATAAAGCAATGACTGCCATGTCAAAGTGCTCCAAAGATGTGAGCGATTATCAGTTGACCTAATCTAGTTCAGAAGAAAAGAGGGAAACTAGTAGCTGGTGTTGTAGGTCTAGGCTTCCCAGTTATACTAAACACTTTCAACTCAACTCTATTTAAAGTTGCTCAGTTGATCAAAACTAAAAAGTCTTTTGTGTGCTGATGATGAGCCTGCTAGGAATACACCTAAATTTTTTTGTAGGAGGAAAGAACACTAACAAAATCCCAAAGAAAGGTATCATAGTAATAGCAAAATATTTCCAAAGGCAACATATTCTACACACTGGGCTTTTACTAAACCAAAATATGAATGGCAAATGCTAATGAGGAAACACCACTGGCTAGGACAGAGGCAGGAAAGATGCTATAAGGACATCCGGAACCTGACTATGTTGAGGAATGACAGGCTCAGAAAGAGCACAGGATAGCAGACAGAGTGGAGGTAAATTCTTAGGAAAGAATGAGATTTTCCCAGGACCAAAGAAAATTGACATGTTAAAAAAAAAGGCACTGAGAGTGACAGATGATCATAAATCAAAACTCCTGGTCACACACACAGTAGATGAGCCTAGTTGTCTAATATCAGACTCCTTAGGAAATTTCTCAGATAAAAGGCTGGCGTTAAAGCTCAGTGGTACAGCGCTCGCCTAGCATGCATGAGGCACTGGGTTCGATTCTCAGCACCATATAAAAGTAAAATAAAGATATTGTGTCCACCTAAAACTGAAAAAATAAATATTTTAAAAAAAGAACAATGCTGAAATTAGAGAAAGAAACTATCCATGTAATATTAATGTAGAGAAGTATTTTAGATTTATTTTAAATAATCTATATAAGCATTATCATTTCCCAGATGTAGACATTCCTCAGTATGATTCGTAGTTCCATCATTTCATAAAATGAACTGCATTATAATAAGATTTTGTTATATTTATATGGGTGTAAGTTCATAGGAAAGTATTCAGGTGAGAGAAAAATTATGCTGAGTTTGCCCAAGTACAGTGTAATGAAACTATGACAATCACAAAAGACAATAGTAAATTATAGTGGAAAACAACATCTCATCTAAAATTTAGCATGCACTCTGTACTATTTCCATCAGTCAATCTGGCTTAATGAGTTGGAAGAAGGTGGGGTGTCCTGTTAACTTTTTAATAGAGGAGTTTCTCCACCATGGATTGCTTCAAATCAGAGAGAGCACAGGCTGCAGAATTAGTACTTGTACGTATCACAGGAAAACATGCTTCACTGCAACTTCTGGGACTTGACTTCTAATCCTAGTGTTTTCTATACCACATATTATGAGTAAGTCACCTCATCTCTTTTGACCTTACAGTTGGCATCTGCAAATACAGCACAAAATCTTTCCAACTCTCATTTCATGACATGGTAGGCACTCAAAACACAAGCTGTGAAGTTGTGGCAGAGAAATTGACCTTTACTTGTTCTCCTTGCAGCAAAGGAAAATGTATTTATTTTTCCTCCCTCAGACACTTTTGTCATTGGCCAGGTCCCAGTACTTCAAAAATAAATAAAAAATGTATAGCATGAAATGTAAGAGCAGATTTTAAATTCAGTTTCTTGAAAATCAATCCTCATGTTGATCAAGTGCTACAGTATGGAGTTTTGTGTACACACAGCAATTTTAGTAATTATTCCAAATAGACAACAACTGAATTTATGTGTTCTATTTATATATTTTTAAAAATTGCTTGTACAAATGTACACATGATTTCAATTAACACTGAGGAATGCACTAGGTAATTAATATAAGTGGATACTTTTCCAAACAAAGGAATGGAGAACAGAGTATTGCACAATAACAAGTTCCATTCAACAAAATGCCCTGAATATATTTGGTTAAAATATCAGATGTCATTCCTAAAAAGTAACCAATGTAGTCTTCTGATAATACCTGCTAATAGTCTTTATTTAAAAAAAATCATTATTCCTTAAGTATTCCTTAATGATATTTAAACTATGATGAAGTATAAGGGCAATTTTGAAGCTATAGCTTCATTGAATCAGTTATTATAGCAGTTGGGAATAAAACCAAATGAAATGTACTTTTCTCTGTATTTTACAAAAATAAATGCTTCAACTAGCTAAAGATTGTGGGACATCAGGATTGAAGTCTGCAACTATTTAAATAAATTTTCTGACATTGTGTCCTTTTAAAAATGTCAGTTTTGGGGGTCTGGGGATGTGGCTCAAGTGGTAGTGCACTCGCCTAGCATGCGTGAGGCACTGGATTCGATTCTCAGCACCACATAAATGTAAAATAAAGATATTGTGTCCACCTTAAAAAAACTAAAACAATAAATATTTTTAAAAATTTTCAGTTTGCATAAGCACATAAACATCGATGTTTTTTAATATCTGTGTCTATATGTTGGTGTATGTCTATTTTAGAGAACAAAGAAATGTGGGAATAAGTGACTTATAAAAATAACTAGATTTTAATATATAGTATATTCCATAGACCTAACTGATAGAGAACAACTTTGTTAAATATTTTGGATATAATGGTTGGTGAGTTTACTAAGTACGACATTTAAAAACATTGTTTTCTGTTTAAATCAAGTACAATATTTTATTCACAAGTTGATCTTAATTTTGAATACCACAACTATGACCATAGCAAAGAAGTAACACTAAGACTCAGATTTCTGATGAAGAAATATATGTGAGTTATTAAAAGAATTATCATACACCACCGAAATTTCTCTATTTTTTCTACAGCAGAATTTAAATCTCTAATGTTAGCATCAGAAACTATGCCAAAAATATTGTATGGTTTAGATATGAGATGTCCCCTAAATACTTCTGTGCTAATGTAGGAAGTGAAATGATTAATTATGAGAGCCATAATCTAATCAGTTCATTCTAGTTTTAATGGACTAAGTAGCAATTATAGGCAGGTGGGACAAGGCTGAAGGAGGTAGGTCATTGGGGGCAAGACTTGGGATGGTTCATCTTACCTATAGCCTTTTTCCCTTTTTCTTTTCTTCCTGGCTGCCAAGATAGGAGCAGCACTCCTCACTATGCCCTTTTGCTATGATGTTCTGCCTCACCTGGGGCCCAGAGTAATGGAATCCGCCCATCATATACTGAACCTCTGAAACTGTGAGCCAAAATAAACTTTTCCTCCTCTAAGTTGTTCTTGTCTGATATTTTAAATAACAAATAAATAAAAAATAGTATTTTGCTTTATTTTCAACCAATTTGAGTTGCTATATTATACTGAATTTTAGACAAAATGAATATAGGCAGTTGCTGACTTATGATTTGTCAATTCTACAATATTGTGAAAGTGATGTGTATTTAGTAGAAATCATACTTCAAATTTTGAGTTTTGGTATTTTCCTGGGCTAGCAATATATGTGGTGTAATGCTTTCTCATAATGCTCAACTACAGGTTGATGTGAATTTTCTAACACATTTAAGGTCGGTTAGGCTAAGGTTTGGTGTAAGGTAGGTTAGATGTATTAAATCCATTTCAACTTCCAATATTTTCAACTTATGATAGGTTGAGGAGCATCTGTATAGAATATGAGTGTAATAAAAAACCATTCAGAATTGTTAGTGAAGTCCTCAAGAACAGGTGAATTACAATAGGCATGGAAGGATTTGGGACTAGTGATAAAGAATGAAGTCCTTTAATTTTTTATTAATTCTCCTAAAAAAATGTTTTCTCACCATTCTTAATTTGTTTCCTATGCTTATCTTGTGGAATTCAAAAAATCACTTTCTTTTTTATTTCTCTTACTTCCTACAGCATAATTTATATCAGACTTTATTAATTTATTTAATGTCTCCTTTATTCATCCATCTATTCATCATCTCTATTCATTCTGTTATCTATCAGAAGACTTTTCATTTTCTGCTTGGTTTTAGGTACTTGACTATATACTATACACATACAAGTGAATATGATAGTCTCTCTTCCTCTACCTTTAAGAGATTAATAATGCAGTAAAAGATACTATTCTTTAAAAATGAAAACTATGATTTCTGGCTTCACCTAAGACACACAAAGAACTTAGAAGTTGTCACTCCCATCCTTACAATAAGCGAAAGCTTATCAAATGAAAATCAACTGCTTTTATTAGAACAGATAAGTAAAATTAGAGGGCAAACTCCAACCCTCAAATCTGCAGAGAGGTTCATCCAAACATATACCCAAGATGTATTTACTTGGAGCAGTAGCTATTGTGTCCATAAATAGATAGAATCAATAAAATAGCTATTTAACAAAGGGGTTGAGGCTTATTGTGAACTTGTCTGGGATAAAGAACTCTAGAAGCTCATAATCTTAGCCTTGTGCTTTCATGAACTAGGCTTCCAGGATTCTCACCAGAATTTCATAGTGAAAATTCAAGAAAGACCCCTCCTAACTCACCGCACTAAACACTTCAGTTTCTATTACTTAAAAGAAAATGTCCAGCCTTCAGTGAAAAATTATGAAGCATGTAAAAAGGAATTATGAAGCATGTAAAAAGGCATGAGAGGAGAAAAAATAATCATTAAAACCAAACTTGGATAGTATACAGAAGTTGGAATTATCAGACAAGGAATTTAAAATTATTATTTTTAATTTGTTCAAGTCTCTATTGGAAATGGTTGAATGCTTTAAAAATAGATGGATAATGTAAGCAAAGAGATTTTTAGAAAGATATTCCAAGAAGGAATCAAACAGAAATTCTAGAAATAAAAAGCTCTGTAACAGATTTTTGTTTTTTAAATGCCTTCCTGGACTCATTAGTAGACTGTACAAGGCAGAGGAAAGAATCAGTGTGCTTGACAATAAGTCATTAGAGACTTTCCAGAGTGAAATTCAAAGAGACAGCACAATGACAGAGAGGGAAAAGGAGAGGAATAAAACAAAGCGTTCAAGAACTTTGGGACAATATCAAATGTTGTGTCATAACAAATTGGGAAATCAGAAGGAGAGGAAAGAGTACATAGCAGAAAAACATTTAAATAGTAACAGCTGAAAACTTTGTAAAATTTAGGACAAATGTCAAACTGCAGATCCAGGAAATTCACCTAATAACTGGAAAGATAAGACAAAGAAATCAAACTTAGAGTTTGCAGAAAATCAAAGAAAAAGAACAAAAACTGAATGTAAGTAGAGAGAAAGAAAAAGAAAAAGAAAAAAAAAAGAATCCTAAGCATATAAATTACAGTGGGCTACTTTTCATCAGAAATCACACAGGCAAAAAAAAAAAAAAAATGCAGTGAAATATTTAGAGTGTTTAAAGGAAAAAAAAAAAAAACTTCACCAAATAAAACATTCAATAAAATTATACTTTAAAATAAAAAAGAAATAAACATTTTCTTTGACGGGCAAAGACTAAGGGATTATATCACCAATGGGTCTGAACTATGGTTTGAATATTTATCCCCTCCAAAACTTAATTTGAAATTTAATTATATTTATAGCCAAAGGACTGTAAAATTCTATTTATATGACATTCTAGAGAAAAATAAACTTATAGAGATGGTTAAACATGGTATCCCCAGGGATTTTTTGAGTGAATAGGTAAAACACATGAAATATTTTTAGGGTGATTAGTCTATTCCATATAAATTCAGAGGTGGAAATATGACACTGTGTGTTTGTCAAGGACACACAGCATTATTACATTACAAAAGACAACCTTAACGGAGATGATAAAATATGACTTAGGGAATTGAGGAATCTTCAGAGAGAATTGGGAATACAATGAAAGTCTAATTATATTAAAATATGTGAAACAACCTTGTGGAAGTGGAAACAACTTTGACTTAAGTAACAATACACATAAGTCTTTAAAGTCTAAAGGCAAAAACAACTATTCATAAACACTGTGCTCGAGTTGAGGTATGGGCTAATCATTTTGATAACCACCATTTTATTTATGCTACCATGGAACAAATATGTAAATGAATGGCAAATGATGTTAACTAATCTCCCTCATATGGGAGGTTATACTGAAATAAGAAAAGAAAACTATATGATAATGAACTAGATTTGGACACATCAGTATTAGCACTTGTTCACCTTGATATAGATACAGATGCTTGTTATGGAAATTTTTATAGATGGATATACACATGGATTCGTACAAGCACATATATTTCCTTAATGTGCCAACACGGAGGACTGAGAAGAAACTATGCAAACAGAAATGAGCACACTTAGGCCTCAGTTTATATTTTCCAATAAAAGGTCCTATAACTTCTGGGAGAAATGATGAAATCTAGGACTAAGGCAGAAAATGTACCTGAGCCTGGAACATCTTGCATTGTCAGAAAGTAAGGAATGGATTAAAACAAACCACAAAAGTAAAACTTAAAGACAAACAAAGAAAACTCCCACAAGTGTGGAGGAATTTCAAAGAGACACAGAAGCGAACTGAATTTCCATGGTCAAAGATGAAACTATTTTAGGGCTGGGGATGTGGCTCAAGCGGTAGCACGCTCGCCTGCCATGCGTGCGGCTCGGGTTCGATCCTCAGCACCACATACCAACAAAGATGTTGTGTCCGCAGAGAACTGAAAAATAAATATTAAAAATTCTCTCTCTCTCTCCCCTCTCTCACTCTCTCTTAAAAAAAAAGATGAAACTATTTTAGCAAAAAAAAAGTAGTACTGCACCATAACACAAAGTATTAAAAAAAAATCCACAAGTTAATGCTGCTATAAATAAATGTTAGATACATAAATAAACAGGGAGAATAGACAAAGCTCCTCTGCTAAACAATTATATAAAATTTATGTAGATACTACTCTGTGGATGAAGTAGAGTATAATTTCTTGCTCCTAATGTTTGAGCTATACTAAGCAACTTCTTTCCAGAGTACACATCAACAGCAATAAGCATAAATGCATATTATTGACCAAAAGAAGGCAGTCTAAAAAAGACTGCATAGGACTGCATTCACAAAGCATTCTAGAAAAGGAAAAACCAGAGAGATGGTAAATAGATCAATGGCTCTCTGGCACAATGAAATTGCCACTTACCTCTGTGGTAACAAAACCAAAGCAAACCAAAAAACATAAACTCAGCCTAATCATGAGAAAAAAGTTAAACAAATATAAATTCATGAAAATTTTACAAAATCTATGAGCAGTCTGATGCAAAATCGACATGGTCATCAAAATAAGGGAAATCTGAGAAACTCTCACAGTATAGAGGAGCCAAAGGAGACATGACAACTAAATGTGATGTGTAGTTAGAGATGGGATCCTGGGGCTGGGGATGCAGCTTAGTGGTAGGGTGCTTGCCTAGCATGTACAAGGCCCTGGGTTCAATCCCTAGTACAGGGGAAGAAAAAAAAAAAGATGGATCTTGAAACAGAAAAAAAGACTTTATGCAAAAACAAGGGAAATTTGAATCAAGTGTGGACATCAGTTAATATTAACTAATATTAAATTCTGTAATTAACATTAACTCAGTTAATATTCATATTAACCAGTGTCAAAGCTGGTTCATTAATTGTGACAAAGAAATCATACTAATGCAAGATATTAATAATATGGAAAACTGAAGGTGAGATTTATAAAAACTCTGTGTTATTTAGTGATTTTTCTGCAAAGCAAACATAACCTAAGATTTAAGAAATTACAATAAAATATTATTTGCTCCAAAACCTATAGTGAAGTTCTGTGCAGGACATTAAAGGAAAAAAAAATAGAATGGAGTCAGAGAATGTTTTACAAAAATGGTGAACCTTTCTTGAATTTTGTCTTGAAGAATGTGTAGAATCTACTGAGGAAGAGGGCATCAAAAAAACAGAAGAATTCATGCAAAAGCCCTGCAACATGTGGTAGCTGGACACATCTGAAGAAATGTTGTTAATTTGGCATAACTATAAGGTGAGAACCATCAGGCTAGAGAAGGAGAGAGGGCTCTGTCTTGAAGTCTTTATTCCTATCTGTTCCTCTGAGGAGGAAGATCCTTTGAAACTTGGAAATTGATAAAACAGTAATAGCTACATTCATTTGTTTCTACTGTGTTAGATACTTAGCTGCATAGTCTTTGATCCTTACAACAAATACAATGTTAGAGTTTGTTCTTTAAAAGATCATTCTCCAAATCTGGAAGAGAGAGAAGAAAACGAGGCTGGAGGCTTTTTGGGGAGTTAACAGACACACCTTTTCATCTCTTCTTGTCTATTGGCTTTCTTCTGTGTACCTGAAAACTATTCTAGCTCTTCACATTATTGAATAAGACATGCTTTGATTGTGGTCAGTCTCTCTTTGTCCATCACCCATCTCACTGCTTAATGAGGGCTTGTAGGTCAGCTTTCATTGTTCCTCCATAGAGAAGCTGCTCCTCAGGACTCACCCTGCCTTGACAACAGATGAACTAGTTCTTTCAAACTGGATAACTTAGTAGCGTAGAGCAGGCTGGCCTTCTCTTCTGCGCCTTAATTCCAGCATTTATATATGTCCAGAAAATTCCTTCTTGTTTCCTTCTTGACTAGCTGAGATTTTGTCTAATCCCCTGTGTCTGCTCCAATATAGTGCTCTCTAATGAGGCCTACCAGAGACTCCCAGGAGTGACCTCTCCCTCCAGTGAGACCTGAAGGCCTGGTATCTTCCACTGTAACTAATTGGGTGCTGGTATTAGTATTTCTTATGATTTCATAAAGACCTTGAGAGTTGGGAACTGTACATAAACTCTCTTTGTTTTTTTTTTTTCCATCTGACACATGTACAATATATCAATTGAAGAGAAAATAAGGTAATGGAATGTGATTTTTTAACATTAAAAGGAAACATTTCCTTTAGTGTTTCTTTGATACTTATAATAAATACCCATTTTACTTTGATACATGATATATTTAGTTTGCTTTAATGGAATTGACATATTACTTTTCAAAGGATGAATTCAAAGCATCAATGTTTTGATTGAAGGTGCTATGTAATAGTTGTTCTGAGAATTAATAGGAAATGTCATTTTTATATAAGAATTCTAGATTAGATATATTTTACCTTAAAAATATCACCCCATTTAATCTAACAAGTCTTGAGAGCATATTAAATTTCAAAATCAATACAATGTAGGAGACTTTAAATGGCATCTTCTCTGTTGTTTTTTCAGAAGTAAATTTTTATTATTTGTTTTAAATTGACCGATAAAATAGTGTATTTCTTTTGTACAATAGAGTGTTTTGAAGTGTGTACACTGTGTATACATAGTGTGTATACAGACATTGTAGAATGTTTCAATCTAGTAATTAATATATGTACTACCTCATACAGTTGTTGTTTTTATGCTGAAAATACTTTTCATCCACTCAGCATTTTTAAGGAATACAGTATATCATCAATAGCAATAATTACCATTTATAGCAGATCTTTTGAACTTATTTGTCCCAACTGTAATTTTGTATTCTTTGGCCAGCCTTATCCTAACCCACCTTCTAACAATTCCATTCTCTACTTTTAGGAGATGAGCTTTTTTAGATTCCTCATAGGACTGAGGTGATATGGAATTTGTCTTTCTGTGCCTAGATTATTTCACTTAACACAATGTTCTCCAGGTTCATCCATATTGTTGCAAATGAAAGGATTTCATTCTTTTATTTTTAAGGCTAAATAGTATTCCTATGCGTGCACACATGTGTATGTGTGTCCCATATTTTTTTTTATACATTCCTCTATTGGTAGACACAAAATGACTTCATCTCTTAGCTATTGTGAACATGGGAGTGCAGAGGTCTCTCTAATGTACTGATTTTACTTCCTTCAAATATGTACCCAGTAGTAGGATTCCTGAATTCCTCAGTAAAACTTTAGTTCTATTTTTAATTTTTTATGTATTCCACAATGGCTATACTAAGTTACATCATCTTCTCTCTTTTTTTATTACCATTTAGTGTGAGCACAAAATTATTTCAACCTGCCAGTCTATATTTTAAAATGCAAACACATGCTTAGGTACATCTGAAATGTAAAATGGTTAAAGGATTAATTTGTTTTTCTTACAGAAGTCTTTCAACCCAATTATAAAAATCAAGTAAAAAAAATCAGTAGATTCATGAAACTTGAGATGAAACTCATGGAACTTGAGACTTACCCATCCCCTGCCTTAGTTATCTGAACTACCTTATGTCATCTGACACACTTATGAAATAAGGTTATTCTTCCACAGAAAGAAATGCTAGCTTTCCTAATAGAAACCTGAAAACAAAATTTTAGAGGAAACTAACTGAAATAAATTCTGAAAGTGAGAATTTATAAAGCAGAACTGCTTGAGACCTAATTATGCTGATATGCAAAAGCATCTTTTTCACATAAAATGTTATTAATGATATTCAGTCTAATTTGCAAAGATATCTGACTAGAATGATATGCTAAGTGCAATTATGAGTAAAGATAGGTTAAATCATAGAATTTATGTTAATTATTTTAATACTTTGGCACTTTCAGAATTTGAATTTGAGTGTTAGGAGAAGCTTTGAAATTGAGATAAGAAGACAAAGTTATAAATGGTAAATAATCAATTCCATATTTTTCATTGAAACAATAATAAGACAACTAATTACTTGAATCATTTAGTTTATGTTGGTTAAAATGGTAAAAGTAATAATAATATTCTATAAAGTATTACATACAAATGTAACCAATTTAAACATAAAGAAAGAAGAGTTGCTAAAAAATTATCACATCAAGGAAGTGAAGTGAAGGATTATGCAATGGTAGGAAAATACGTTGTAATTCACACCAATATTGTGCTTCTATCTTTAATCTCCTATTGCCTCCTTCTCTTTGTTAGATAATGCAACATTGATCTCAATATGTTGGTGCCAGGTTACACATATGGATGAAGAACAACATTTTATCAGTCTTACAATAAAAATAATCTATTATAAACTGTGAGTTCACTTAAGTTTTAAGTAAGTTTTTTTTTAGAAATTTGCTGTTAACATGCATATATCTTTATTTTCACTTACTGCAAACAAAAACTGCTATCAAACTATTGAGGTGACTAAATATATCTGAAAGAGACCAGGAACTTGATAATATGCCACCTATTGGCATACTTGGCCCAACTTTAAATTTTTAGCATCCCTTGTGATATGTATCATGACAATATGCAATGGGGTATACCTATGGTTTCAATAGCATTTAGCACTAAATTATCATCTTTCTGAGGTTAACAGTTTACATTTTCAAGTCCAGTTAAAGGAAGCAAGGTGTTCCAAATTCAGAAGTCTTTATTTTGAGTCTAAGGTTTCATTTTCTACTTTTCATTGATTGATATTATAGTCCAGACTTTTCACCTTATTCAAGTTCACATATCAAGTTCATTGCTCCAAATCTGTGCTTGGAAAGATAGAATCCATTTGACTTGAACTCCATCATTTTTTTCTCACCCCAAATCATGCATTATCCTTGCCCTAAATGTCACTTTTTAAATTTTGCAAGAAGGGACATTTATCTTAATTTACAAGGGGGTTCTACATGTGTTTTTAATTCATTTTTCTTTACTAATATGAGAGTTTTGCTCAGTCAACAATCTCAGAGACAGTGCTTTCTGGAGAATTTTCAAGCTTTTTGTTCCCACTAACTTGCTTTTTCTTTTCGACCGCAGCATAGCCCAAACTTCCTTATGATTAAACAAGAAAGAGGAAAGAGGAGAAAGACTGATAGAAAGTGGGTGGGGAGGAGGAAGGAGAGAGGAAAAAAAGGAGAAAGGGAAGGGAGGAAGGAAAGAAGGAAGAAACCCTGTTCTTGATGTTGCTAACTCTCCAAGTACTGCCCTATTTTAATTTTCTCTCCCTTTGAGGTTGCAGTTCATGAAAGAATATTATTATGCATGTGTGTTCTTTATTTTCAATTCCCATTATCCATCTTAGCTTACTGCACACTGTCTTCTGTCCCCAAAACAATTGAATCAGCTCACTCAAAGGTCAACAGTACCTTCCTAGTAATAAAGCCCTACAGATCCTTCCTCACCTAATTTCAGAGGTTTGATTACTAAGTGAATAGCTCAATCACTGTTTATTCTATTCATGAGTAAAAACACTGGACAAAGTGCCTGCCCATCCTTGAGAAGATTGCAGATTATTTAACAGGTTCAACCAGCAAGTAAATGAGCACTTAATCACACAGCATAATAAGAATTTCAACAGGGCAAGTCCAATTTGTTCTGGAAACAAATGAAAGAGACATCCAGCCGAATCCTGTAAGCCCAGGGAAGTTTCCTGGAGGAGTTGATGCTTAATTCAAGTCCTAAATAAAAATAGGAGTTGTAAGAAAGAGGTGTTTCTAAACAAAGAAAGCAGCAGCTATCAATGATAGTACTGATCAAGAGTATATAGTAATGTCATTTGAGAACCAACCAGCAGAGGTGGTTGGAAGGTTAGTGAAGGAGTTGGGATCTTAGCAGATGCAATAATAAATATGGCTACATTAAACTGGATTTTGTGTTCAAGCTAAAATGTTTGGCAATGCATGTCCAGAATACACTGTGTTTATTACCTCATTAAAAATTTTCACAAGACTTTGTCGTTAAGAATCTATTCACTTGCTAGTTTTACCTATTCAATTTCCAAGGGCAATGAGTGATCAACTGGAATTACTGAATCTTAGAAAAACCATAATTATACCTAAGTTTTGGAAAGATCATTTTTGATGCAGAGAAAATGAATTTACTGGTGTGAAACAAAGGAAGAAGGTAGTCTCAGTATTCATGGAAAATGGTTCTAGGAACTCCTGCAAATAAAACATACTGAGTACAACTAAGCCCCTTACATAAAATGGCACATAGTATTTGCATGTAAGTTATGCATATCCTCTCATATACTTTAAATCATCTGTGAATTACTTAAAACAATGCAAATGCTATGTAAAGAGTTGTTATATTCTGTTTAAGAAATGACAAGAAAAAGGTTTGTACATGTAAAGAACAAAAGTAATTTAAATTTTTTTCTATTTGCAATTGGTTGGATCAGTGGGTATGGAACTCATGAACATGGAAGACTGGCAATACATGGTCTAGAGGATTGTGGCAATTCTTAGAGAGATATGATTGTGGTTGGAATAGGGAGAGAGTCAGTGGGAAGGGGAATGTGTGGTCAGATTGGAAAGACATTTAGAAGGCAAAGCTTACACAGTTTTGGAGATAAAAAAGATGAGATCAATTTGGAATTGTTGATAATAAGAATTGTCTATTAAATGTCCAGTAGAGATCTGGAGTGGACAGTTGGACTTGTAGATCAGGAATTTTGAAAGAAGTCTAGATATCTATTTGTAGCAATTTTATACTCATAGTGAGCAAAATAAGGAAGTACATAGAAAGTTAATAAGTAAGATATCCCATGTCTTAGTCCCTTAATTCCTAAGAGTTAAGAAGCAGAGGAATGTGTAAAGGATGGGAGGTAAAAGAAAAAAATTATAGTGCAACAGGAAATAGAGTAATGGCAGACAAGTAATAAAAACGTGGCAATAAAGTCAAATTAAGGATAAGAAGTGACAACTGAATTTAGTAACAAGAATATTAGTGATCATAGCACACAAAGTTTCAGTGTATATGTGAAGGATACAAGCAAGATTCCAGTGAACTGAGAAATGTATTAGGGAGAAAATCAGACACAATAAATCAACTGGGTTTTTGAAAATAGTAGAAATAAAGAAGAATACCTATAGCCGGCCATGTAGGAATGTTTCTAATGGAAGAGCTGTGGGAAGTAAGTCAATAAAGATGGTAGTTTAGAATAAGAAAAAAAATAGACAGGAAAATATAAAGGATGGAATGATGAGAGGATAGGAAAATTCAAGGAGGCAAGGTGTATGTACACAGAGGGAATGTCCTTGAGACACAGAGGGAGTTTGAATATTAGAAAGAAGTATCCTCTTCGTCTTCCATTTCATCTGAAATGTGATATCCTTGTATTGAGGATGACAGAGAACAGAGCTTGAAAGTAGACTTATGGGAAGTGAAAAAAACTTCAAATAATCTTCCCAATGAATAGAAAATAAAATTAACTAAGAAAATATGATTGCCAGGAAAAAAATTGCCATCATATTGAGGGGAGAGTTTTTAGATTGTTTACTTTATTACTAAAAATGGCATTTTTCTCTAACAGAACAAAACATTTTTGACAGAGATAAAGAGATATATTTATTTCTACAGAGCTTCTGAACAGAACATTTTTTTTCTTTTTCCCAACACTCCTTTGATTTTGAATAATTTTCACTTTCAAACACTTCCTATGTTGGATTGGAAAAGTCCCCCATCTTGTTGGTCACCATCCGATAAAATACTTCTAAATTTAAAAAATTAATTTAATTCTATTTTTTACTTTTTCATCTCCTATAAAATTATTTTTAGTTTTATTATTGTCATATGTTTGTTTAACTCTTTTGTGGGGGAGGGAGTGATACTAGGAATGAAACTCAAGCCCTTGAGCATGGTGGGCAAGTGCTATACTACTGAGCTACATCTCCTGCCTCTGTTTCTTAACTATTTAATGATTTCTCTATCTCTCAGTCTACCCTCTCCCAGGCTTGTAACATCATTATTCATAGAAAACAATATTCCACAAAAGCTCTGTTTTAGATGCTGAGAGAATTTTCACATCATTTTCATGACATAATCTAAGCAATAGCTATACTTCTGTTTCATTCTTCACTTTGAAACCTTGCTGCCAATTTACTTGTATCTTTTTTCTCTTGACTTCACATGCCTAAAATAGGTCATTTGGTCTAATTTCAGTGTTTAGTTACACAGGGCATTCCCAATCACATAGCATTATTTAAATTTTAGTGGCAATCCCTGGAATCCATGTCCCCAGGTTATTTTTAGAGTTAATGAACATGTAAAGGCAGTGAACATTTGACAGAGTCAGCAGAAAGTGTAGGTTGAGAGTGCACAGTGGCATTAGAAGTAGCTGCCATGGGTCTCTTCTTCCTAGGAGCCAGAGTGTGTAGGGAACACCAGCTGGCAGCAAGCACTTCCTCCTCCACTGTCTGCTCCTATTTCTCTTGTAAAGGGCTCGGTGATATTGCAGGGGTGTGATTCTAGGAGTTCCAATTAAGGAAATTTTAGTTGGTGTTAGCTCTAGGCTTGACAAAGCATTGGACAAAAAAATTTTCTATGCTTTCAATAATTTGTTCCTGTTTACAGTACCACATCAGTGACCAAAATTTGATTAGGCTGTAATTGGACATCTGTTAGTAAATCAGGCATATTTATCAAATTTGGGGGTCCAGTTGGGAGCTGGAATACATTAATAAAACTTAGCATGAATGTTCATAAAAGGCAAGGCAGAGGAAATTTACCTATTCAAAAGGACAGGATGTTCTTCTTCCTTAATGGCTTCATGGCTCACTAGACTGAACAGAAATCTCACTGGAGCAATTGTGGGGTTTTTTGTGTGTGTGATCTAAACACCCAACATCTTCATCTTATCTCCTGCTTTAACCAGCATGAATCTGTCATTCCAGAAAGGACAACCTACTCCTTCTCTCCAAAATGGATGGAAAAAAAATGTCTAGAACTTCTATTTTTTAAGCCAGAAGTGAGTGATCTGACCTTGAATCAAGTTTAAGAAGATAGAATATCTGTAGGAATTCAGAATACTTTCTAATGGCTTTTAACAATTCTCAGAATACTTTCTAATGGCTTTAACAATTCTCAAGGTTAATATCAAAGCATGACCCAAAGTTGTTTCACTTGATGTGATATAATTTTAGGCTTAAAGATAAATTTCCAACTTAAAAATTGGGTTTTTAAAATAATTTTTATGAGATTCTCACAATGACCTTGCTATGCCTGGGCTTGTTTTTTTTTTTTTTTCAGAATGTGATGCCATTTCAACCAATACATCATGTTTTATTCTAACAAGAGCTATTGTTTGCTCATTATTTTCCATGGAATAAAATCAACTTTATTAAGCTATTTTAGAATATTTAGAACATTTTCCTGCATTTGTTTAACATCTCTCTTAAGGAGAAATGGATTATTTGATAACCCTGGGAAGTTCCATTTTCTGTTCTACAACTGAATATTTTTTATATCATGGAGATCCCTGGGAATCTAGGGCTTTTCACTTTGAGAAAACCTCCAATAAGAGCTTGTACTGTGAACATGATAATGTTCTACCTATGTTGTTAAGGGAAATACAAAAGATAAAAAACACCTTTTTTGATCTCTACATTCTTGTTAGTAAGTATATTCAGTTTAACAATATTTATTGTGTGCCTGACATATGCTGGACACTGTACAGGACACAGAAATAGAGTAGGGACAAAACAAAGCCCTTCTACTTACAAAGTGCATATTCTAGTGAATGTGTTCTAGACTTTGGGAAATTCCTGGAAGTCAAACCATTCTGTGCCAATGGGGGCTCTACCCATGTTTGGACCAACAGTGGTGCTGTTTGTCATGTCAACATGTTCTTGGAAGAGTCAATCTTAAAATGTCCTTGGAAAAAATCAATCTGAGAATCAAGTAGAAGAACTTAGTTTATGGTTAACGTTCTCTTTTCTCTTTGACTACAACTCTCTTTAGTCCAGGCTGTAAATCTGAATATGTCTATAGAGGATTTTTGATGTTAGGGATGGTGGCCATCATCGCCAGACATGAAAGCCAATGGGAAGTAGCTTCTATAAGACTCAAGTACAGACCTGGGCTGCAAAGGAGTCATACTTACTCTGTTCTTGCTCCTTCTATTGTCACTGAGACTCAAGTAGATCTTGAGAAAAGTTTGAATTCAAGAGATCACAGTGGGGGACTTATAAGGTGGCATAGGCTTCACAAGGCCTAGGTTGGAGTGGTGACCTCCACTGAGGACAGACCAATGGTAGTAGAAAGTCATTGTGCCAAGAAGTAGTGATCTTCAAAATCGCAATGGAAGACATGGTAAGGATGTGGGCCTCACAAGCAGATAGGGAGAAAGGAACATGAGATACTGGTTCATGAATAGCCCAGGAAAACTACCAGATACAGGGAGGTGGGAAGACATTGAGGAGTTCCAAAAATAAAGTAAGTGGAGACTCATGCCTTCAAAGAAGACTAGATAGATGTACCATAATTTTAATAATGTTTATCTCCAAGAGCTTTTTATGAGTGCTTTTTATTTTTCCATATTTCCCAAATGACCTACGGAGGACTTCTATTGCTATTTTAGAATCCAAAATATCTTAAGAAAAATGTGTGCACTACAAAGTCCTACATGTGACATCTGCCATCTATCCCTTAGCAAGGGCTGCTGAACCCCTTAACAAGTACTTACTAAGAGGCATTTAAAGAAATACCCAGGGAACACCTGGCAGGCAGTTTAGTAAAAGCCAAAGGTATACTAGTGAAGCAGGAAGAAGTTGAATAATGTGGGGTAGCCATCATTTCTCACACAGAAACTCACAACTACACATATGTTATGGTTTACATATTGGATGTCTGCCAAAAGCTAATATGTGAGATGATGCAAGAGAGTTTAGAGGTAAAATGATTGGTTTACAAGAGCCTTAATATAATCAGTGTTAATCCTGATAGGGATTGATAACTGGCTGGTAACTGTAGGCAGGTAGGGTGTGGCTGGAGGAGGTGGGTCACTGAGGGCATGCCTTTATGGTATACATTTTGTGAGCTGAGCTTAGTGTGTGTGTGTGCGTGTGTGTGTGCGTGTGCGTGTGCGTGCGTGTGTGCGTGTGTGTATGTGTGTGTGTGTGAGACTGTGTCTGTCTGTCTCTCTCTCCCACCCTGCCTTCCCTTCCTGGTGGCCATGTCCTATATCACTTTACTCTAGCACACCCTTCTGCCATAATGTTCTGCCACACTTGGGCCCGGAGCAATGGAGCTGGCCATCTATAGTGAGACCTCTGAAACCAAGAGCCCCCAAATAAACTTTTCATTCTCTAAAATTGTTCTTGTAGGCTCTTTTGGTCACAGTGGTGAAAAAGCTGACTAATACAATATATTTTCATGGATGAGCCTCAGCAAAGAAAGAATCATGTGTCATATCTGGAGAAATAGGTGAGTGACCTTGGTAGTATGACAGTATGACATTCCCTCTACTCAGGAGCATTCAGTAGAAGCCATAACATGTGGAAGATCCTCCTCCAAAAATTTAGTTTAATCAAAAGAATAGTTATTGATAGAAAATGACACAAACTACAATCTGAGCATGTACACCTTCTGTAAAAGAGAGTTAATCAGAAATCTACATGACATACATAATGCACTCTAATGGGTCTCCAAGCTCAGGTATTAGTGAACACAGCAGGAAGCAGGAATTTTGAATAATTCAGGAGGCCTCAATCACTCGAATTCCAACAAAACTGCAAAATTATTTAAAAAAAAAAGAAAAGAAAAAAACTTAGTTGACTTGAAGTTTCCCTTGCTTAAAGGAGAATTTTAAAATTTAAAAATCATATATCATAATTGAGTTTCTCAGCCCCAGTGTTGAAAAAAAAGGGTGATCTTTATACCGTTAAAACATTAAAATTTATCTGTGCTTTGTGACTGATGGTATGTTTATGACACAGTAGGATCATATTTATATGACAAAGCTCCTCTCAGCACTTTTAAGCTCTCGGTACTGCTGTAGCCAGCACTTCCTGTCATTTTTTAGTGGTAATGAAAAGAAAAGCTTCAAGAAATATGACATAGGAATAGAACAAGTGGCATTGTCCTCACTACAAACACAGAGGGAGAAAAAGCTAACTCTTCAACTAAGAAATAAAAAGTTCTTGTTATCTTTAATAACAAATAAAGAGACCTGGCTTCAGATAGCTCTCACACAAATGTCAATTACTGACATTTCCCTGCCATTTTCGGATTGGTGAGTCTGCTGAATAAAGTGTATCTTTAGATGACATCTCGTGCCCTAGGCCTTACTAGCTTTCTCAAATTTTGTTTACTTTTCTTTCCTTCTTTATACTTTTCCTTTCTTTCTTTTTCCATTTTCCTTAAAAAGAAAGTTGTTTATGCCCTATTTCTTTGTCAAAACAAAAAAATGCAAGTTGGCTTATAAAAGGAACATGCATATAGAAAAGGTTAACTGAATAGAAAGTGAAAACTTACAAGGAAGAAAAAAGCAAATAGATCAACCAGCTATTACATGATTTTGGATACACTATAAGATGATCTTACATTGTTACATTTGGGCTGTGTAACAATCTTCAATTTTGTTTCTTCAAGTAGATAGTGAAGAAATATCAAGTTCTGCTGTAACAGGAAATGTTTCTAAGTGGAATTCAGCTAATTAAAAGTTCATTGAACCCCAGCCTCAGTAGGAGTTCTCAAGTTTCACAAGAGAAAAGGCAGAAAGTATAATTAGGTTTCTAACCATTCTCAGTATTAATACTGGTCCTTATTAACTTTAGGATCTAAATTTAGCTTTTTAAAATCTATTACTAATTCATGAAAATGTCTATCTTTTTTAAAAAGGGAAATAAAGGAAAGTGGGGGATTGGAATAGGAAAGGCAATAGAATGAATCAGACATAAATTCCCTTTGTTTATATATGAATACGTAACCAGTGTAACTCCACATCATATACAACCACAAGAATGGGATCCTAATTAGAATAAGTTATACTCAATGTATGTATCATGTGTCAAAATATACTCTACTATAATGTATATATAAAAAGAACAAATAAAAAAGATTGAATGACATAAACATGGTGCTTGGCACACACTTGGTGTTCAGTAAATGTGAGCTTTCTTGTCCCCTTTCTATGTACAAGAATTAAACAGGGGAATACAATTAAACATGGTACCTGGGAACATCACACTAATTAATGTTCATATGTGATAGTTATTTTTACTGAAACTGTATCAACATGAGTAATGGAAGTAGGAAGTAGAGAAAGTCAAGAACAAACCAGAAAAAAATCCTCTATCAACAGTAAAGATGACCTGACACATTGGTAGGCATGTTGGGGAGTTTTAATTATATAGAGCACCTGCATAATTATATTAATCAATGAAAATAATAGTCACTTGTTCCATGATGAATATGGTATTTAAATGCAAATGCAAACCAATTAATAAATAGATAAGAGTGGAAGAAAAAGAAAAGAATATGACTAGTTTAGTTAAATAAGAGTTGTTTCCTGTGAGTGGATGTGACTGGATGGCACTCACTAGTGTCTATTACTTTGAATGTCAGACATCATAGAACAACATTTGTAGGCTTTTCACTTTTTGCCTTGCTAGAGCCTTCCCAAGGAACAAGAGCCACCAAAAGAGAGATTTCTGGTGATAATAAATGTACAAGATATTGGGATTTTTTAACAATTGGGTATGCTAAGACTAGGTATCAGTGTCTCCCTCACTTCTTATGTTTCAACATGATGTGATAGAGGTTGGAAGTGGAGCCCTTGGGAGGAGTTTAATAAGAAGGTCCCTAGACAGTTCCTTCTCCCCTTCTGCTTTATGAGGCCACGATGAGAAGACAGATGTCTATGAACCAAGAAATGGACTTCACCAAATACTAATCTGACGGTGCCTCAATCTTGTACTTTTTAGCCTCCAGAATTGTGAGAAATTAATGTTTCTGTTGTTTAAGCATTCAGTTGACCTCATTTCTGTTATTCCAAGTTGAACCGACACAGAGAGGGCACAATTAGAATATATGAAAAAACAAATCACTTCTCTGTAGAGAATCTATTAACACACAAACGAATGCATAAAGGCTACTGTGGCTTTTGTTCATTTGACATGAACTAATTAGATCAACATATAGGATCCCCTATATACATGAATTTCTGGCAGGAGGATGTACTCAGAGCAAGTAACCAAAAGATATGAAGAATTTCTTTTTAATTAATTATTTTTATAACATAAAAAGCATATTTTGGGTAGTAGCTATTATCTTAAAACTAGTTCAAAATAATTTATCTTTTTAGAGGTATACTTAAAGGCTCTGATCCACAACTTCTTAAATATTATTGTCAGTGTTAGATGATACCTTAAAAACTCAGAATATTTACATATAATGGTTTATTAGAACTAGAACAATAATAATGAAGTCACTTTTATTTCTGTCCTATTAACATGATAGGCCACAGAATTGATAATAAAATATACATTTCTATAGGCTCATAAGGTACTTGGTGATTTTTGCAAGGGTATTTTTAAAATTTATTCTTTTAGTTTTATACAACACCAGATTCACCCTGATATTATCACAAAGGTGTGGAACTCAACCCTTTCCAATTCAATACCTAGTACTTCCCCCATTCCCTTCCCTCCACTCCACTGATCTCTCTTCAAACCCTTTACAGTTTACTCACTGGGCCATATCCATGCATGAACATATGAAAGTTCATTTTGATTCATTCCACTGTTTTTCCCTTTTCTGAAGGGTATTTTAAATGCTTCTATATTCTTTCTGTCCAAGTAATGGTTTGAAATAATTTGAAGAACACAAAGAAAACAATTTAAAAATTTTACCTCTAATAAATGAATTGAAATGTGTATAAAATGGCTCTAAATGCCTCTAAATGTTCCCAGAATGCAGTAGGTAAATATTAAATCAATTCCAAGAAAATCAATTGCATTTTTCCAAAACATTGCAATGCTCAGATGGGACCTTGTCTACTAATGATAGCCCATCATTTCTAAAAAAGCAGAAGTCAGGCCTGAAATAATTGTTCAAAAGGGAGCAGGTATGCAGGATAGAGATTTTGATTCCAAGGTTCCAAAGTGAGTTAAGTGAGTCAACATGTGAATTTGGATGATCCCAAGTTTTTCTCTGTTGATTTTTCAATTGTAAAATGATGAAATGTTTGTCTGGGATCATCCCATTGATGTGATTATAAAAAACAGTCTATTTGATATGATTTAGAAAAGCATAAAATGCTTAGCAAGTTCAAAACATCATCAAAAATAACACGAACATTCTATCCTTTCTTAGTGCTGATGCATCGATGTTCTTAGGGCTATGACCTCACTAGCAATCTAACCAAGTCCACAGAATACAGAGGCCATTTATAATGAAGTTTTATTAAATTAACTAACAGAATTTAGATTGATTTCTTTAGAGGATCTGTGGCAGTTTTGAAAGGCAAATGACAGAATCTCTCTATAGTGATGGGAACATGGATTGATTTAATTCTTTCAGTGACAATTAAGTTACCCAATCCAGTTGTTAATGTTCAAGTGAAATGTTCAGGTGAGTTGCTTGAATCTTGATTTTCACTGCTATTTTTACAACAGATATTGCTTCTAGAGGAAGACATTTTGCAATTACTTGAAATTAAGATTTTATTTTGGATAAATCCACTTTTATACCTTATGTTATTTTTCTATCTGCACATTTTTTTTTACACTGGATTTAGTTAGATAATGAATGATCCACTTAAATTTTCTTTCTTCTTACTTTTTCCTTTCTCTTTAGGGGAATACAAACTGAATGGTTGGTTGTGATGACCTTAATATATCATTTCAGCAAATTCCCATTAGTGAAAATAAATCGACTATTGAAAGCTTATTGACTTTGCTATGTCACTCAGTGACTGGAAAGAATGGCTATTTTCTGTTATGTTTCTTAGATCCAACTGAAGTGATAAGAGGAATATTTGAAATAAAAAATATAATTAAATGAAGCAACAAACATGTTGTCAAGAATAATACAAACATTCTATCCTATAAGAATAGTCTTATAGTCTATGGCAAAGAAAAGCCAATGGGAGATGAACCTTCATAGAACAGATGTTTGAAGGGTAATATAAAATTGCATGTTCTTTGAAAAGAGTACAATTCAACTAAATATGCCTGCAAAATGTTAAAAAGATTCTGGTCAATCTGAAATCAAACAAAGATTCTGGCCTACTTGAATTTTGACTCATTTAACTTCAAAAACATACTATAATTTCTTTTTCAGATAAAGGGGAAAAAGGAGAGGAACTAATATGCCCAGGGCCAAAAGTCAGGATATAGAGGAATAAAGATTCAAGTTCAAGTCTGTCTGCAAAGTCCATGACCATCTTCAATGCCAGGATGCTTCTCAAGGAATACTGAAATCTTAAGAAGCATGGGATAAATGATGCAGAGAAAGAGAAAGGTACAACAAGTAGAAACACAGAAATATATTATGTTCCATCATGCCTGGTGTCCTAGTGAGACTCCTTTCCAATCCTGGTACTCATCTGCCTCATTTTGGTCAGCACTACTTCCAGAGCTTGTAAGGATGGGGCCAGTCAGGATCACAAATGAGTCAGATAACATTAAGGAGTTATTGATTTCTGTTGATAATTTTGTGACAAGTTGTGGAAGACAGATTCTGCAACAATTCAGAAGATAGAAGGACTTATTATGGAAAGGCAAGTTTAAAAGACAAGGAAATACAGATATGGGAGATTTTTGCATTAATGGCCCCAATTTTCTCACACACAAACACCTGCTTCTATATCCTTATATGATACTTCCCTACATAAGCTTTGAACTTTTTCAGATATGAGACAATAGTGAATATAACACAAGCAAAAATTCATTCCTGAAAATACTGTGGTAACAAGCCAGTGCTAGCAGACTGCAAAATGAATGAGAAATATTCATGAAAGCCTACCATGCAGATATGGCAAAATTCTGGATCATCCACTCACAGCTGGCTATAGTGTATCAGAGAGCAAAGTAGGAAACAGCCAAGAAGACCCACACCAGAGGAGAAGACCCATAGATCCACAGAATAGTGTGCTAAATGAAATGTTTTTTACTTTTTTAAGCTAAAATGACTGTTTAAGCTTTTGGGGTGGTTTACCATATAGCAGAAGCTGATTGATATGACAGAATAATATTTCAGGCAATTAGTAAAATAAGCAAAAATTATTACATCCAAGAGAAAAAAGTTATTTGTTCTTTGTTGCCCATATAAATACTGGGAAACCCAGTAGGATGAAAATGTAGGAAGACTGTGTGGGGTGTCCAGGTAGTAAAAGGTTTGGACAGCTTCACAGAATGTCATACCTTGGAATGATAAGCAAGCAGCAGAATTGCCTTCATGCAACTGAGAAAAAAAAAAAAAAAACAGCATAGGATTTTAGGAAGCACAGTATGAGATAGGATCACTTGCTATGCCCTCACAGCAAGCCTGGTAAGCTTTCTCTCTCTCTCTCTCTCTCTCTCTCCACACACACACACACACACACACACACACACACACACACACACAATCACTCAAATAGAAGTTAGGGAAGTGCGTAGAAGCAAGGCAGCCAAAGTCTAAGCAATTTACCAAAGATGGGGTCAGAATGCAACACTCTCCTGAAAGAACACCACAGTACTAAGTAGAGAATGTTCTCAGGGTTATTAATGAAACTGTGAAGCAGGGTGGAAAGGGTAGAATTCAGGAAGGAAGCAGCACATCACTCCGCATCCAGCTGATTGCAGTAGATCAACTGTTAAGGTCTGTAAACAAGTCTGGATGGTGCCTGGCATTTTGCCAGAGGGAGTGGTTTGAGAAGTAACACCAGTGAGCCATTAAGTGTGGCGATTCCTTATTGGTTGACTGCTATATCGAGTTTATGTTAATTAAGATAAGCTGTGTGGAATGTATATATACCCCTCCTGTCCTACAATAAAGGGCTCCCACTCCTGCTGTATCAATGTACACAAGTTACTTGTCACCCCGCTCCCCCCACCCCCCGCCCCGTTATTTTGCTGCAGCCGGACTGGGGCAATCAACAACATCTGAAAGCAGCTGGAGAGGGGCTATACCAACAGTAAAACTGTCAAGTGTGAACAGCTTTCCCCTCCCATGGTGGAGAGAAAGCCGGATAGAAGACACCAGGAATAGCCACATCTTTCAGGAATCTGGGCAAACGAAATACACAATATAGGATAGAAACATGTCCTAGTGAAATGGGTCTATTACACTGGATGACAATATATCATGATGGGATATTGAGGTTAGGATTTCTCATAGCACCAACAAACTCCCCACTATACATAGTCAACAAGCTAATGTATCAATGAAAATTTATATTCATCAGTAATCCAACTCAGGCTGTAAAAGGGGCAAACTATGTAACTATGCTATACAAGGAGAATCCTCTCTTCTTGCCAATAACTAAAATTCAGTCCTATATAGAGTTCCTCATGTTTGAGAAATGGTAAATGGGAAAAAATATTCATAAAACAGATTCACAAATATTTCTGATACATAAAACTATGTGAAATAAATCTATGACCCTATCTGCCTTGTGCACTTAATATTATTGAATGAAAAGATGTAATAAAAGATAAGAAAGATAACTTTACAATAATACACCATGATTAGATGATAAGTTAATGATAGGTAGAAACAAAGTACTTGAGAAAACCACAAAGGTGATAAAAGGGTAAATATGCAATAGATAAATTCTCCATTAGCATCAGTGAAGAGCTGAGTCTGTAGTAAGAAAATTAGTAAATACTATAATACAAAAAAATTTAAGGGCTGGGGATGTGGCTCAAGTGGTAGTGAGCTCACCTGGTGTGCGTGAGGCACTGGGTTCGATTCTCGGCACCACATAAAAATGAAATAAAGATATTAAAAAAAATTAAGTTACTCTATAACAGAGAAGTTTGGGGAAAGTTAAGAAAATAATGAAAAAAATTGTAATTGAGGTGTACAATAAAACATGCAAGTAAATGTTTCAAAAACATAAAGCACAACAAATAATCGAGCAAATAATTGGTTGCAATTGCTACAAAAACTATAAACATAACTATAATTGTTAATATTTTCTTAGCAATATAAAGATGCAGTAATAACTATTACATATATTACTTATTAAATTCTTAGCATAACATAATTAGTAGTCACTCATATTATGTCCATTTTATAAATGAAGACAATCAGGCTTCAATAACAAAAATAGAAATTTTTCTTCAACTGAAAAGAATCGGATCAATACACTTAAAAATTGAATCAAGCCAAGTACAGTGGTGCACGCCTATAATCCCAGAGATTTGGGAGGCCCAACAGGAGGATGGTGAGTCTCAGCAAAACTGAGGCACTAAGCATCTCAGTGAGACCTTTTTTCTAAATAAAATACAAAATAGAGCTGGGGATGTGGCTCAGTGGTCTAGTGCCTCTGAGTTTAATACCCGGTACTGCTCTCCAAAAAATCAAATCACCAAATATTATAAATGCACTATGAAAAACAATGAAATGGCTTGCATATATTTTGAACTTCAAAGAGAGAAAATTTACAAAGTTTAAAAAAGTGTGTATATGAAGTCATATATGAAGAAAATCAACATTCTTTCACGATTTACCCTTTACCAGACTATTAAAGGTATGAGAGTGAGGAATCAATAACTATAGTATCTGTGAGAAGAAAGTTCATCTCATCTACTTTTATATCTAAATAGTCAATAAATATATACACAGTCAACAAATGATAATGCCAAATATTCAGAAGTTCAAGGACTGAATAATCATAAATAATTTTTAAAACTGCTGGGAAAAAATTATTGTTTTCCAATAAGTTAGTTAAAATATTTTTTTCAAAAGTCTAATTTAGGAAAGTGAAGACATATAAAATTAGCATATATAAATCAATCATTTTCATGTATATACAAATGATAATCTGTATCTGTTATGGAAGAGAAGATTCACCTATAATAGTAACAAAATAAAATACTTATAAATAAGTTTAGTAAAAAATGTGCAAAACCTACATGAGAGAAACTTTAAAATCCTTCCAAAAGACTACAAATGAAACTCAAATGAATAGGAAGACACACCAGGTTCCATAACAGAAGAGTCAACTGTGTAACTGAGCTGGGGAATATAGGAAGGAGAAGCTTTGAGAGCTGGAGAAAACCAGCATTCCATTTTGATTGTGCTGTTTTTGACCCTTCAGGAGAGAGACTGTATGAGCATTGGTTAGATGAAAGATGAGCACCTGGACAGGTCAGCACAGAAGCTATGAGTTTGGGAGTCCTTGGCATATGTCACTTAGCACCAGGGTATAGATAGAAAAAAATACATTCACAAAGACAGAAATATGAACAATCCTACATCTACAGACCAGCTGAAAAGTGATGAGCCAGTAGAAAACAGACCAAACCAGTGGCCAGTGAAAGAGAAGGAAAGACAGGAGTGTGCTATTTTGGAAGTCAAGAATCAGTCATTCATACAGCGAAATGTTCACCCTGTATTTCCATTATTTGGTACATAGTGAGAATTAAAAAAAAATATTTGTTAAATAAATGAAATGTATGAATAAATCCATGAAGAAATGGAATTTTCTTGAATAGTATATATTATGAAAGTGGACCCAAGGAGTAAAAGAAAAATTTGAACTAATCTTGTATATGTGCTTTACATCTATGTGTAAATGTAGATATATATATGTCACCAGAACTAAAAAAAAAAATCTAAAGTTCTAACTAAAAATTCAAATCCAGCTTCATTTTGAAAGAATAATAAATGCCTAAGATACCATGGACTCTAGTAAAATATTCAGCCAAATGTCCACTGAATTACTGGAATAGAAGGGAAAAGGTACTAAACTGATTAATAAAATACTGAACACTAATTAATAGTAATGATTAATAATAATTAACACTAATTAATAATAATTATTAATAATTAATAATGGACTCAGGGGTTTTGAATAAGGCCCTGAAGATCATGAAACTCTCCCCTTCTCCTCCAAATGAGCCATTGGGACCAGCTCCCCTACTCAGAATCTTCTTCCAACTTCCCATAAAATCTTTCAACAAATTATTAACATCTAGAACTTCAAATGATCATTCAAGGTTTTCAAATAACCACTTAGTAATTAGATAGAAGAAACCAGGCATGGAGTTATCCTTTATTTTTAAGCATCTTCATTGGATTAGTGGGGTTTAAGCTAGACCTGGCATTGTAACAACTGCCCAGTGTTTCCTCTAAGCAGCTTCAAAACAGATGACTGATTTCATAGATGCTGCCATCAAAGTAGCTTTCATAATGTCAGATATATTGACAACCATATTTAATTGGGCCCCAAATGGTTTACAAGATTGATTCATTGCTTGTTTGCATAATCTGTTATATATTTAGATGCTTTTTACTCTTCTTAAAACCTAGACAGAGCCTGGCTCCATAGAGGATAAATTGGTTCATTCAAAGGAACAAGCCGACAAATTAAAAACGAATTGTTTCAGCCTGTCATAACTATGAATAAAGACCAGGTGAGTGGCTCATGCCTATAATCCTGGGGAGGCTGAGGCAGGATCATGAGTTCAAAGCCAGCCTCAGCAAATTAGCAAGTCCCTAAGCAACACAGTGAGACCCTGTCTCTACATAAAATACAAAAGAGGTCTGGGGATGTGGCTTAGTGATTAAGTGCCTCTGGTTTCAATCCTTGGTACCAATTAATTAATTAATTAATTAGTGTAAAAATAATGTGTTTTTTTCCTGGATATTATTGGCTTTATTTATCTCTGCATACACCCTTTAATGAAGCTTTATAACTTCCTTAAAGTGCTGAACAAACAAATAAAAACAGTTTTTCATATACATTATAGATAAAATGAGATCCCACATGTAAATTACGAACAATTATTATTCCTTGTTAGCTGATTAGATCTTTAAATACCTTCCTATCTCTCAAACAATTACCAAAGTTCACTTTCAGTCTTCAGTTTAAAAAAGAAATCACCCTTTGAATTCACTTACCACTTTGGTCTATAATATTCTTTGCAAATCAGTATTTTCCTGGTTATCAGCATTGTGCCAATTTGTTTTTTATCCCTGGGATCATTTATTTGTAATGTTCTAATTTATAAAAATCAGAGATGCCATTAGGTGAGACTGAAATGTGAGTTTGAATAGAGTGTAGCTTCCTTTCTTTAAATTATCTCCTCTTTTCACTTAGTAATAATATGATGCTGTCAATAGCTGCTTCATTTTTGCTTAATTGTTTAATCCCATTGAACTTGATAGGATAAGTATTTTAAAAGCACATGTACAAAGTGAGGAGGGGGGTGTATATAGGCCTTTATGTACAGAATTCAAGCTGAATTTTCTGATGGCCAGGCTTTATAAAATTATCTTGGAATAAGGAAAACATAAAGACCTTAAATCTGCATATACTATTAATTCTAAATAATCCTACTGTAGTAATCTCCAGAGGAAGGAGCAAAATTCATGCCAGATTGATCCTCTCCAATCCAGGGGTGGAGATTGCACAGGTTGATATATTGGTGTCCTTCTCTTGTTGTGTTATTCCCAGCCACTATAAGTTTTGCCAAAAGTTATGATATTTTGTTTCGAGCATCTTCTCTAAACAATATAGATCTTCTTATATTCATTTTTGCGATGTGAATTGTTTGCTACATGTGAAGGCTTTTAAATTAAAATTTTTAAGTCATTAAATGCTGCATCTATGTAGGAATGGGAATTTTTTCCAGGCAATACAAGATGGGAACTGGCTGAAATTGCTTTCAAATTCTGGAAATAAGTGTTTTTCTGTAGAATTGATTTGTCTATCAGAGAAAATGGGCTTATGACTTACACACACACACGCACACACACACACACCATGCTGATATGACAAAAATATGAATTTCAAATAACATACTATTTTCAAACTTTTCTTCAAAATGGAATTAAGGCTAAATTATTAATTAATGAGATTTATATTTATTAGTGTCATAAAGAGAAATCTCTTGATTTCATAGTCACTCCCTATAAATCATACATACAGTTATTTGTTCATAAGTTTATAGCACAACCCTTATAATAATCACCAATAACTTGAATCAAATAATATAAAAGGGACATTAAGTATATAAAAATTGCACATTTTAGTTTAAGATATATCCACTGATATACAATTTGTGAAATACTAAAAGCATAGTTCAAATTTAATTCTAATTTTTCAGAGGTTTATTTGCTTCCTCTTTTAAATAGCCCTGAGAAAACATATTTCTTAAAACCACACACACTCAAAATTTCTAACAATGGGAAAATGATTTATTTACCTGGATCTTCTATAGTTAAGTTCTTTATTAACCATTGAACAATGTCTGACCCTAGAAAAAGAAAAAAGAAAAACACAAATAGATGTGAACATTTTGTTTATATATGTTAATTTTAAGAACACTCCGCTTTAGCACTCATATTAGTAAGAACTTCTCTAATCATTAACAACAGGTACAAGGATCTTCATAACAACAGGTACTGAAAACTCCTAATATGAATACATTTCTTTAATGAGCCAAGGTGCAAGCTAGTAAATCCCTAAATATGATATATTTAAGCATAAATAAGATTTAACATACTAGTTGTAGATGAAGTGATTAATCTGTTGAATAAATGTTTACTGAGGGCTTACGATGTGTTAGGCAAAATTCTTAGGATGGCCTCTGTCTAATTTCTAGGTGTCCCCATCTCATCCTTCTATTGACTCTCAAGCCAAACCAAGTTTGGTTTTAGTTCTTGAATACACCTATTCATTTTAAGTGTCTGTATCTTCATGTCTGTCCCTATTTTAAGATCCTCACAATTCATGGATGCAGTAGAACTTTCCTTTGCCCTTCTTTTTATCCACCATGTTTATAACACCTGCTAGGGATCCTCAAGAGAATCCCTGTGGTCTTTTATTGCAGTAGGGATCACACCAGCTCCTAGCTGTTTATTTGATTAAAGTCTTACAAGAAGTACCTAGAAGCAGAGTAACTAGAGTGACTGCTTAATAATGACTTAAAAAAAAATTTCGTTCCCTACAGAAGATATGAAGGAGCAACTGAAAAAATAAATGTCTGAGTTTCATTTTGAAGGGTATATTCTGGCATACGAAAAATAGAAATTTAGTTGATGAAAAGACTTATGAAAAAGTTAAAAGGTAACAAACAGTCAAAAGAACTATTTATTGCATACTTTCTATATACTAGGTTCTGGTAATAATAAGAATTTGAGGGGCTGGGGCTGTGGCTCAGCGGTATAGTGCTTGCCTCACATGTGCAAGACCCTGGGTTTGATCCTCAGAACCACATAAAAAAATAAATAAGTGAAATAAAGGTGTTGTGTCCAACTACAACTAAAAAATAAATATAAAAAAAGAATTTGAAAATAATAAAAGAGTTCACAGCACATTCAGCAGGATTAGAACTTCAGGCTAAAGAATTTGAATTTTTTTTCCCTCCTATAAGTAAGGCATAAAAAGAGACATGCAATGGGTTTGAGCAGGTGAAGGATACTATCAAGCAAGTTTAAGGAATTTGACTGGCATTACGTGTGGAATGCTTTAAGTTAGACAAAAACACAGGAAAGCAGTCAACAAACATTTCTATAGTTGTGATCCAGGATTGAAGGCAGAAAGCCTAAACAAAGTGTACAAATTACTTAGAACAAAATTGGAGATTTGTTTCAGGACTTTGTGACTAATTATATACGAAGATATTTAATTTTGTTTTTAGCACAATTCATTTCTACATAAAATAGAAAAAGACATATCTGTGAATTGCTGTGTACACACAGTAAGCCATGTCAGAAATTTCAGTATGATACAAGATTCTATTTCAACCTTTCCTAAAGACTGGCTGAAGTTCCTGACTACCCACTCAGTGTTATGGTAAATGAATGACATTAACCTCAACAAGGTGATTGTAGCTGCTTGAATTGGCATAGCTCAAAACCATGTTCAAACTACTTGATTATCAAACTTGAAAATCGCCTTCTAAAAGTTATGGAGACATTCATACCCAGCTTCATTTTTTAATATGCATGCATTTAAAAATAATTTCAAGTGTTGAATCTAATTCATATTCTGTTGTAACTGTTTCTTTTATAGCTTCTTTTTATTTAAATGCACTTGAGGCAATCAATTCATTTAGGTGTCTTAAGGAAGTTTTGCCAAACTGTTCTGAAGGTAGGAAGTAAAAAAGTCCACTCTCAAGAAAGCAGATATTAGAGGCTGGAGGTAGCTCAGTAGCAAAGCATGTACTTAGAACAAGTGAAGCTCTGGGTTCTATCTCCCCAACTTGAGAGAGAGAGAGAGAGAGAGAGAGAGAGAGAGAGAGAGAGAGAGAGAGAGAGAAGGAGGTAGGGAGGTAGGGAGGTGAGGGAGAATGTATGTATGTGCAGGTATTACAGATTACCTTATATCTTAAAGGTACTCCCTTTAATAAGTAAAAAGGAAACAGTTTTCCCAACACATATAATGTTTGATGACTAGAATTCCAAGTACCCAAATCTCCAGATACTCCACTGAGTTATAACTTTGACTCCAGCCTATGGAAAGTTCAGCCATAGTCAGTGCCCATCCTCCTATACAGAGCTTTTAGAGGCATCTCTTTGGAGAATATATGTGAGTAGGCACTGGAAAATTCCCATTCTTTGGAAGAGAGTCAATCATTAGTTGCAAGACTACAAATTACTTTTAATGTGAAAAATGATTTATATTGCTTTTAGAAAAAGGTTTTTTTCTTTTTCTTCTCCTTTCATTTTTCCCTTTCCTTCTCTTCTTCTTCCCCACCCCCTTTTCTTTCTTTCTTTCTTTTCTAAGCAGAAATATAGAAATGCCTAATTGGAAACCACACTTAATTTTGGGGACAGGGAACTTTCTTTCTTAGCCTAGTTTTGAGTATTTCTGGCACAAGTGCATTTTTGGTTCAGCTGTGATAGTCAATTTAATGGGATTTGATCAACTGTGGATGTCACCTAACAGATGGCATAGTACATTTTCTATTGCATGACCACCTTAACATATTTCTAGTTCTAAGTTGAAACATGATTTTACTGTGAAATGTGTACTCAAGCTCTCCATATTCACCTACTCTGCATCTATCATGTTGAGGCCTTTTCCCCTGAAGAAATGGGTAGAGAAAGAGAAAAAAATATCCAGTGTCTTAATGAAATCAGAAGACTGAAAGAGAAATGTGCTCTCATAGATTTCCCTAGAAAAGAGTGTTCAACCTTAAAATGTGGCACAGTGCCCTGAAGAGGTTTAGGAAGAAATGCCATCTCAAGCAATTTTCAAGCTATGTGTTTAATAGATTAAAAAAATAGCTCTGGTATATTTTTTCATGTACAAATGTAAATGTTAAGAATATTTTAGAGTTCTTTCTATTTTCTTTTGGAGACCTCTAAGGAAAATGCAGGGGTTTTTTTGAAAATTGACTTTGACTACAGCTTATGACAAGTTTAGCCACAGTCAGCACTCATCCTCATATTCTGAGTTTTCAGAGGCATTTGTTACTTTTAGTATTACAAAGTTATGTGTTTTCTGTATTTAGCAGAAGCAGTAGAGATTTATGATTGTGCAATTCCAGCAATACTTGACTTGAAATGAAAAAATGAGCAAAAATGAACCATCAGAATTCTTCCTTATCACATGGCTCATGGTCCTCTATTGGGCCAGAGTGCTTGTATCTTCCATGACTTTACTAGTCTTATTCCATCTCCATCTCTTTTTGTTGTGGCTAATTCCAACTGACATTCAGTTCAGACATTAGCTACCCTAGGAAGCCTGTTCTGTCCATTGCCAATCCACCTAGATTGGGGAAAGTGTATGATCTGTTAACATCCTCATAATTCACTTATCAATGGTTTCATCATCTTCCCTTTAGCACCAAGAGTGCCTGGAAGGCAGGGAAGGTATATTATTAATCCTCAAATCCCCCAAATTAAGACTAATGCCTTACAAGTAAAAAGTGATCAGAAAATGTTGAAAGAATGGATGCATGAAGATAGTGGAATGAGATGGATATCATTACCCTAAGCACATGTATGATTGTACATATGGTGAGATGCTACATTGTGTACAACCACAGAAATGTAAAGTTGTTCTGCAATTGTGTACAATGAATCAAAATGCATTCTGCTGTCATATATATCTAATTAAAATAAATAATTAAATTTTTAAAATATTAAAAGAAAAGAATGGATGCATGAACAAGATTCCTCTGCCCACATTCTACTCTAAGGATGGCACTCCTTGTGCAATGAATATTTTCCCAGCAAGTAATTTCCAGGCACCATAATCATCTCTCATAGATGTTTTATCTTTCCTTTTTTAAAGCTAACTACTACCCCATTGATAATTAAAGCAAAGAGAGCAAAGACAGTTAGACATTATTTTCTTGCCCATGCTATGGACCTGCTTGGTGAAGGGACTTCCCCAACTCTGCCCTGGTGCAGACTGGTAACACCTGCACCAGTCTCTGTTTTAAGCCCATAAGATTTCTATTTATCTCCATCTCTCCTCCACAGATTGGCCTATAACTTCAGATACAAGTGTCAACTGCAGCTGTCCACATACTGAATCTAAATTAGAGGCTCACAAAAAACTTAAGCAATCCTTACAAAGAAAAATATTGTAAAACTTTTGGAAATATGATAAGGAGTACTTTCTAAGAAACAAAAACATTAGAAATTTGGTTTGTATGCTTTAAAAAGTAAGCTTTTTCATAATTTCTGCTAACACCATTAATGAAAAGTTTGGCTTATAATCACAATAGAAGAGGCCCAAATTATTCCTGAGGTAAAGACGCTGACCTTTGCAATGTGTCTCAGTCAGGAAAATAAACAGGTCTTTTGCACACTTCGCTGAAGACTCATAGCCACATAGACACAGTGTTGGCAATATGAAGATTTTTATTTAAAGAATACCACAAATAATCCATATTTTTGATGGGATAACCATTCTTAAAGTCTCTCACTAAATAGAAGACATCCTATAGGTCTAGAAAATATTTTTCAACGCTATTTTTAGTTCCTCAAAATAAGCAAATAAATGTTCATCATCATCAAGCAGCATGTAATGAATAGTTATTGGGTTTCTGGGCAAGTCTGGCTGTGGCATGCACTTTTAAGGACAAGAAGAAAAGGAGGTGGGGTGAAGCAGATTTGCTCATCTGTGAGTCTCTCCAGGGAGAAGCAATGTCTGACTCATCACATTTCTCCATTCTTATCAAAAGGCCTCAGCATAGATGGTCATCAGATGCTTATTGAAGGTATGACTCAATGTTTATACACATATATTTTATGCACAATAGGCCCCAAATTACAAAAACAATCAGCCCTAGCATTTTATAAAACTCAATCTATCTCTAATTGTGATAATTTTTTTAAGTTCTTCATGCAAAAAAAAAATTTAAGTTAGTTTACTTTTTAAAATTGTGGAATTTCCCTAGGGCTTGAGAAATAAAAGTATTTAGAAAACAAAGCCAGCCTAAAATCCATTTTTAAAGCTAAAATAATAAACAGACTCTCTCCTCACTCTTTCAAACAATTAGTTGCTCATTATCTAAGAATAAATTTTGGTTTTGATAATGACTTGTGTTTCCACTGGCCAACATATCCTGTTCAGAGTTTTTAAATGTGATTGTATAAACATTGCTGCATCTGAGGATTCAACAAAGCAACTTACAACCAAAGGAACAGGAGAGACTAACTCCAGCACAACCATTATATGTGTTCCCTAAACAACATGTTGATTCAACAAATCTCATTAGTGGCAAAAATCAGAAAATCACTGACGAATGCCCTGTGTCCTTATCCTGTCTGCCTTTGGACAAAATGGGGACTTAAGAAAAGAAAGAAAGCCTCTGGCTTCCAGGACCACACTGGGTATTCACAGTGAGGTCTGGGGTTCTCCCATTAAATGTGAACAATTTATCAGAACATTAACATCAGACAAGGCCACCCTATCAAGACAAGGCTAATCTGTCAAGATAAAAATAGGACTACTTCTTAATCAGGTGAAAACACAGACAATACATGAGCACAGTTCAAACCATAAAATATGAAGTGCATCTCAGTCTGGCTATTTGAGTGAATACTGTTTTACCAAACCCATATTCTGCTTTGTCCTCCTGTAGATAAATATATTTAGATACCCAATCACAATTGCCCCAACTTCTTGGTAGCTTCCAACCTGAGCAAAGCCCCCATTTTCTCAAGTCTTCTCCCAAATATCCAAGTCCAAATTCCATATAGATTCTTCCTAACACCTGAGTACTAAGGCAGTCTGTGATTACCCAGGGTGTGCATTCTTCTTAGGAATAAACTAAACTATTTCAACAAGATATGTGGCTAGTTGTCTGAGGATACTGACTGTTTCAGATAAAGAATTGCTAATGTAGCCAGAAACAGTGTCACATGCAAGTAATCCCAGCAGCTCTCAAGGCTGAGACAGGAGGATGGCGAGTTCAAAGCCTCAGCAACCTGGCAAGGCCCTAAGCAATTCAGTGAGACCCTTTCTGTAAAATGCAAAAAAGAGCTGGAGATGTGGGCCAGTGGTTACGTATCCTTGAGTTTAATCCCTGGTACAAAAAAAAATGCTGATATTTAAGATTGTGTTACACTTTGAATATGTGGCATCTCCAAAAAGCTCATGTGTGAGAAAATGCAAGAAAGTTTAGAGGTGAAATGATTGGGATATGAGAGCCTTAAACTAATCACAGCATTAATCTCCTCACAAAGATTAATGGAGGCAGTGGGGTATGGCTGCAGGAGGTAGGTCACTTGGGGCATGCCTTTGGGGTTTATATTTTGTCCATGGTGAAGAGAGCTCTCATTCTTGCTCTTGCTCTCTGCTTCCTGGTGGCCACGTCCTGAGCTGATTTCTCTCTCCACAGTCTTCTGCTTTAATGTTTTGTCTCATTTTGAGCTCTGAGCAATGGAGTTGGCCATCTGTGAACGGAGACCTCTGAAACCATGAATCCCAAATAATCTTTTTCTCTCCTACATTGTTTTTGTCAGGTCTTTTGGACCCATTGATTAAGAAGCTGACTAAAACAGATTGATACAAGAATAACAAAGTTTGAATTTCTTCAGTAAGGCATTTTTGATCATAAATAACAATATTCGAGGGAAGGGTAAAAACATAAACTTTTTTTTTATTTTATTTTTTATTTTTTATTTTTTTTTATTTATTGGATGTTCACAACATTACAAAGCTCTTGACAAATCATATTTCATACATTAGAATCAAGTGGGTTATGAACTCCCAATTTTTACCCCAAATACAGATTGCAGAATCACATCGGTTACACATCACATTTTTACATACTGCCATATTAGTGACTGTTGTATTCTGCTACCTTTCCTATCCTCTACTATCCCCCCCCCTCCCCTCCCATCTTCTCTCTCTACCCCATCTACTGTAATTCATTTCCCTTCATGTTTGTTATCCCATTCCCCTCATAACCTCTTATATATAATTTTGTATAACAATGAGGGTCTCCCTCCATTTCCATGTGATTTCCCTTTTTTTCTCCCTTTCCCTCCCGCCTGATGTCTCTGTTTAATGTTAAACTTTTCTTCCTGCTCTTCCTCCCTGTTCTGTTCTTAGTTGCTCTCATTATATCAAAGAAGACATTTGGTATTTGTTTTTTAGGGATTGGCTAGCTTCACTAAGCATAATCTGCTCTAGTGCCATCCATTTCCCTGCAAATTCCGTGATTTTGTCATTTTTTAGTGCTGCGTAATACTCCATGGTGTATAAATGCCACATTTTTTTATCCATTCATCTATTGAAGGGCATCTGGGTTGATTCCACAGTCTAGCAATTGTGAATTGTGCTGCTATGAACATCGATAAAAACATAAACTTATGAATGAAGAAATTCACTGAAAGTACCCGAAACTAAAGGCAAGAGATAAGTTTGGGCCTCAAGAATAAATGGAAGCAGAAACTCTGATGTCATCGAAATATTTTCTCCTGTTTTCTTCTTGCTTCATTGTGGGGCTTCATTATTTTTCTCTGTAAGACAGCCTTTCCATTTTTCATCCATGAAGCAGATCACAAGACCCATAGCTTATATTGATGCTACTACATCCTTAATTCTATGCTACTGCAGCAAGCAAGCAGTTTGAGGCCGAAATTGTGTGGTCAAAAATTTATAATTCCTGGGGCTGGGGATGTGGCTCAAGCGGTGGCGCGCTCGCCTGGCGTGCGTGTGGCCCGGGTTCAATCCTCAGCACCACGTGCCAACAGGGATGTTGTGTCCGCCGATAACTAAAAAATGAATATTAAGGGTTCTCTCACTCTCTCTCCTCTCTCACTCTCTCTTAAAAAAAAATTATAATTCCTGATGGAGCGCCTCAACTGTTATGAAAGGTGGGATCACAGTAAATAAATATGGCCTAGTGGGTGGAAGGCACAGGTAGAAACACTCCTCAGAGAAATGGGTGCTTGACAAATGAAACAATGGGTGCAAACCATAGCTTTCTTCTAGTTTCTACAGCATTTATATTTCCAACAGAAGAAAAGCAAAAAGGAGAAGAAAGGAGGAACTCAAAGCCATAATGCCGAATTTTAAATGAAATGAATATACAGTTGTGCCTTGTTATGAATAAAAATTTGTTTCATTCTGTGGAATTACTATATGCCTGAAAAGTGGATTGTGAATTCATTTTTCACATGTGAATACAACCACGTTTTGTGCCCAAAATATCTATTCAAAGGAAACTTTTGATTTTTTTTTTTTGTGAATGTGTATCTTTTTCAGTAAAGAATTTATTTTCTAAAATGAAGAACTAATGTTGAGTTGAGTATTATTTTATCTGGAACTTTATACATCAGGTGCATTTAAAGATAATTATTGAGTTCTCATAGAATTAAAGGTAACTTCTAATCATAATTTGAACTGAATCAAACTTATGATGTAAGTTTGTCTCTAAATGTGACTTGATGTTTCTCTCGTCGGTTTTAATAATATTTCTTTATTTTCTATGTTAGGCATTTTGAACATGATGTGTCTTAGTGAGCTTCTCATTTGACTGGGTCTATTTGGGGTCTTGTAAGCCTCCTACATATGGATGTCTATCTTAGGATGTAATACACATCTTCCAATCATTCATAGCTAATACCTATGAAATCCTCTGATACCTATGGAATCATAATAATCCAAGCAGCCATGATTTCTTTCAGTAAATCATATTAAAACATATTTTAAACCTTGTTCTACATCATTCTAAAACTGTAAAGGAGAGGTCATTTAAATGTATTTGAAGAAAATGATCTGGTTGATTACATATTCTTTCAGGTTTTGCTCTTCAGAGTTCTATGATCCTTTTCCTGAAAGCAGAATTGCTGTGAGTTGTTGAGCATGATGAATGTTACCTGAGTCTGGAAATCAAAGGAACAGAAATCCCATACATGGGAACTGCTACTAGTGTGTTCTGAGGAAAAGAAGATTAAAATTATATTTTGGGGAAAGTTCCATGTGCAGTTGAGAAGAAAGTAAATTCCACCGTTTTGGAATGGAATATTCTGTAGATATCCCATTAGATCTATTTGATTTATAGCATTGTTTAAGTTGGAGATTTTTATTGATTTTTTGTATTGATGATCTGTCTATTGGTGATAAGGGTTTATTGAAACCCCACAGTATTATTATGTTGGGGTCTATGTGACATTTAATGTCAAATAGTATTTTTTCTGTGTAATTGGGTGCTTTGAAATTTGGGGCATAAATGCTAATATGGGTTATATCTTCTTGTTGGATTATTCCATTTAGTAGAATGCAGTGGCCTTCTTTGTCTCTTCTGATTAATTTTTGCTTAAAATCTGCTTTGTCTGATATGTGAATCGCCACTTCTGCTTGTTTTCTGAGAAAATATGCCTGGAATATTTTTTGTCATTTTTTTTTAGCTTCAGCCTGTAGGTGTCTTTGCCTAAAAGATGAGTTTCTTATAAACATATAGGATCTGTTTTTTTAATCTATTATGCTAATATATGTCTTTTAATTGGAAAGTTGAGACCATTAATATTCAGTGTTAGACCATTAATATTCAGTGTGCTTGTGGTTCCTACCATTTTTTTTTTTGCTATATTTTATCCTATCTTGATTCTCATTTAGTGGATTATTCTTCTATTGAACTTCCTCTGTTTGTGGGTTTTGGGAATTGTTTTTTCGCTTCCTCTGTGTGCAGTTTATTTTTTCAGTATTCTTTGTAGTGTTGGCTTGGTTCTTTTAGTTTATTCTTATCATAGAATGTTTTCATTTTCCCCTTAAATTTAAAACTGAGTTTAAATATTCCAAGTACTAAATGAAAACAATGGCCAGTCAAGTTTACTATACCCAGCAAAACTCAGTTGATGTTTATGGTCTGAGCTGAGAAGTCAGAAGTGAGCCTTATTGGTTTGTGTCTAAATGTGACTTGATGTTTCTCTCTTGTGGATTTTAATAATCTTTCTTATTTTCTATGTTAGGCATTTTGAACATGATGTGTCTTAGTGAGCTTCTCATTTGACTGGGTCTATTTGGGGTCTTATAAGCCCCCTACATGTGAATATCTATCTTGTTTCTGATATGGGAATAGTTTTCTTTAGCTATTTCATTGAAAAATGTTCTTTATGCCTTTATTTTATATCTCCATGACTTCTTCTATCCTGATGATTCTCAGGTTTGGTCTTTTAAAGTTGTCCCAGCATTCTTGATATATTCTGGTCATATTTTACAGGATTAGTGCTTTCTGTATACTCAAGCTCATATAGCCTGTCTTCTATATCTGAAGTTCTATTTTCAAGGGTAAAGTTTCTGTCTTTTTATGCAATCTAATCTGTTGAGTGATGGTTTCAAATGAGTTTTTAATTTGATTGATCATGTCTACATTTCTTCATTTCTTTTCACTATTTCTATTTCTTTATTAAAGTTGTCTTTCATCTCCTATAATTGCTTTCTTAGTTTCTTCCTTAGATCTCCTTTTAGTTCACTGAATATTTTTATAGTTAGTTTTTTATGATCATACTCTGGGTTTTCATCCACCTCTTTATGAGTGGGACCCTTTGTTGGGGAATTATAGACTTTGGGAGGAGATTTGTTTGCCTGTTTTTTCATGTTTTTAGAGGTGGTGGTCTTATGCATCAATTGAAGTTGATTCCTCTACATCTTTTTTTGTGCATGTCCTTTTGTGTGTAATTAACTTATTTGTTCTGAGATTTCTTTTTTTTTTTTTTTTTTTTTTTTGGTGTATGGGTAGATGTCAAAGGGTAGGAACTAACTTCCCTCTCTGGTTTTCTTCCTTAGGTCCTTGTTCATGTTTTGGGGTTTTTGTATCCTCTCTTCTTGGAGTTTGAGTTTGAGTAATGTTAGGGAATGTTTAGTTCGGCAGTAGAGTCTTTAACCTGTGAACTTATAATGTCCCTGTAGGTTCCCGGCACCTCAGAAAATGATGGCATAACAAAAAACAGTAACAACTGTCACAAACAACATGCAGTAAACAGTGTTAAAGTAAATACCCAGAACCTACTAGAACATCTTTAATATTGTCACCAATAAAGAGGAATGGTGAATTCAGCAATTTTCAGCACTGGAAACAAAAACCATAGACTAACTCTGGCTTTAAAACAAATAGTAGCTGTCAACTCTTTCATCCACAGAAGTAATGATTGTATTAACATTAATTGTGGGAGCAGAAGTTATACAAACCAATTAGTTCTAAGTGATGGTAAAAATACAGTTAATTAGGGGAAAAGGAACTGTGTTAGAAAGTTAGGAAAGACTTCACAATTTCAGAAAGTGACAGGAAAAAATGCAGAAGAATTGCAGTGGGTGATATTTATACAGAGGGAGGGGAAAATAAAAGAAGCTTGGTATTGGGAGAGAGGGAGAAAGAGCAATAGAATTAGGCCATTATCAGGGGAAGATAAGATAGAAAGAAAAGCAAGAAAAATAAACAAGTGAAAATAATACAAAATCAAACCAGAATATACAATCTAATGAGCCCAAATCCTCACAAAAAAACAGAAACAGTGCTAGGAAAAGATAATTTCATTTAAAAATTACTGAATGAGAAAAAGAGACAAATAAGTATATGTATATATGTCCCTGAACCAACCAGGACAAACAGAATTACACATTTATGTGTGTGTCTGTGTGCATGCAGACAGACAGACAGACAGACACACACACACACACACACACAAAAGGAATAAGAAAAAAATAATAATAATTCAAAAAATATATTTAAAAATTCCAAAATCTTGTTGAAGACTGAAGGAAACTTCTCCACTGGGTGGTCAGAATATTTGACCAGAATGTGTAGTCATTGTCTGTGTCCAATAATCTTTCCAATTTTTCAGTTATAAACGGAAAGAATAGGGGGTGGGGGATGTTAACACCTTCCTGTTTTTGTGTTGCTCTCTGAGTTACCAGTTGGAGTGGCCTAAGATTGAAGCTTTTTGATATGACTCAGTTTCCCTTCTCACCAGTATTAGGTGGGATGAGTTAAGATGTACAATTGGTTGGCATTGTGACCTTTCTGACCAATTCAGTGCATGCCCAAGGTACTGCTTCTGCAGAGGTCTGTGAGGGGGTTCCAGAAGATGGCGCTGAGGTCTAGACAGGTCTCAGGTCTATTCAGGCTTTGTTGAGTGGCACCTTCTTTGGAGACACGAGATTGACCCACCCCTCGGGTAGACATTAGCTGATTACTTACATGGGTTTGGTTCCCAAGTACCTCTCAAGAAATTCAATCATGGTGCACAGAGTGTTTCCTCAGCTCACTGCTGCTCAGGAACACAGCCTTCCCAGGATTAGTCCCTGAATGTATTCCCTACTCCCACACTCAGACTCCTGGCCTTGTTCACCTGAGCTGCCAGCCACAAGGGCTCCCTTTGCCCTTCTGCCTTGAATCCCACTGGGTACGTGTACTCAGCACCTGTTTCTCTTACTTTCAGCCAGCTGCTGCCTAGATCCCTCAGTAGGTACCTGCCAGGATAATGTAGCTGTGTTTGTTTTCTCATTTCCCAAGTCCTACAAATGTCATGCATGTGCCAAGATGGCAGCCACCTCAGCTCTGCATGGCCAGTTGAGATACAGAGTATGCTTTGCAAGGACCAGGGTATAGTGCAGGCTCTTGGGTCAGATAAGTTCAGTCAGAGTGTTTGATCTCAGGTTTCTCTGTACCAAGACGCCTGTAAAGGATGGCCTTAGGCCTTAGCCTAAGTAACTCCATTTTAAAATAAACCTGCAGTCTCACCAGGCAAGCCACAGAGCCCTCCAATATGTCAACCAGGCATATCCTGATAAAAACAAGCCACTTTCCACAACCCTGGTAGGAGTTAGGGTGAAGTCACATGCCATTTGTCATAACCTGATAAGAGTCAGAAGTGTGATATCAGGGCAGAAACCACCAGATCATATGTCCTAAGATGTAAGATGTCACTAAGAAACCTGGTAACAGCTGACAGGGACCCAAAGGGTGAGCAGAAGAAGCTCCCAACATTTAATATAAATATCGGAGCAAATGAACAGACATTCAAGCCAGATGACACTGATGCACACAAGCCTGGGAGCCTGATGAGGACCTGGAATGACATCCCAACTCTTCTCATCTGCCTGATCCTCTGCATCATCCTCGCCACTCTCAAACTCTATAGCAGCCTCTTAACTCTGGTGAGAAAAGGACATCCGTCTCCTCAGCCAGCCATCAACTCCACACCAGGAGAAGCCTCTATTGGTTCCTGGCCTGATCACTGTGGACTGAGTGAGTGGGCATCTGCTATACCTAAGATCTAAGACTCTAGATCTGGCACTTGAGCTGAACATGCAGAAGGAATGTCTGTATTGAGCCTGTCATGATTAAGTGTTTGCAGTGCTTAGAATTAACTTAGAATTGTTTGCTTTGAACTGATTATGTCTATTGGAGTGTCCAGCATTAAGGATGGTCATTTCCTTGATTAAGAACCTATACAATGAAACTGTATTAAGTGATTTGAGCAAATAAATAATCAAAAAGAGCAGAAGTGCATGGACTTTTTTATCTCTCCCCTCAACGGCAGATGTCACGCTTTGCCATCGAGACAACATCCCACAGTGCAGCTTGAAACGGGGCTTCCTTTAATCCCCATTCATTTGTCTGTAATGAGTGTGCTCCGGGGTCTGCCTGCAGTGGGCTTTCTTCTTTGTTTATTATACCAAAATTTCTGAGTCCCTTTCCTACCTGAAGTTAAATTTCCCACCTTATGTTAAATTTTGGTGAAATCCTTCCTTTACCACCTTGCTGAGAAGTTCTATACCTGCTGCTTTTGTCTCATTCCATGGCACAGTTTGGAATGCAGCTTTCCTCTACCATCTTCCACCTCCTCCACACTGCTCTTTGAGAGTAGTGGGCTTTTTAAAAGAACTTTTAAAATTATTAATTTAATTTCTGTAGTAGTTATAGGACTATTCAAATCATCTCTCTCCTCTTGGGTGAGTTGTGGGTAGTTTGTGATTTTTGAGGAATTGATCTATTTTGCTTAAATTGTCAATTTTTTTTACTGATTTTAATAAACAAATGAAAGTGGAATGCATTGCAATTCTTATTACACATATATACCACAATTTTTAATATCTGTGTTTGTATATAAAGTAGGTTGACACCCAATTCGTGTCTTCATACATGTACTTTGGATAATGATGTCTATCACATTCCACCATCCTTGCTAATCCCCTGCCCCCTCCTTTTCTCTCCCAACCCTTATCCCTATCTAGAATTCATCTATTCCTCCCATACTCCCCCTCCCTACCCCACTATAAGTCAGCCTCCTCATACCAGAGAAAACATTCAGCATTTGTTTTTTGGGGATTGGCTAAATTCACTTAGCATTATCTTCTCCAACGCCATCCATTTACCTACAAATGTCATGATTTTGTTCTCTTTTAATGCTGAGTAAAATTCCATTGTGTACATATGCCACATTTTTTTTAAAGAGAGAGTGAGAGAGGAGAGAGAGAGAAAGAGAATTTTTTTTTAATATTTATTTTTTAGTTCTCGGCGGACACAACATCTTTGTTGGTATGTGGTGCTGAGGATCGAACCCGGGCCGCACGCATGCCAGTCGAACGCGCTACCGCTTGAGCCACATCCCCAGACCTATGCCACATTTTTTTATGCATTCATCCACTGAAGGGCATCTAGGTTAGCTCCACAGTTTAGCTATTGTGAATTGTGCTATAAACATTGATGTGACTGTGTCCCTGAATATGCTGATTTTAAATCCTTTGGGTATAGTCCAAGGAGAGGGATAGCTGGGTCAAATGGTGGTTCCATTCCCAGATTTCCAAGGAATCTCCATACTGCTTTCCATATTGGCTGCACCAATTTGCAGTCCCACCAGCAATGTATGAGTGTACCTTTTTCCCCACATCCTGACCAACACTTATTGTTGTTTGTCTTCATAATAGCTGCCATTCTGACTGGAGTGAGATGATATCTTAGAGTAGTTTTGATTTGCATTTCTCTAATTGCTAGAGATGATGAGCATTTTTTCATATATTTGTTGATTGATTTTATATCCTCTTCTGAGAAGTATCTGTTCAGGTCCTTGGCCCATTTGTTGATTGGGTTATTTGTTTTTTTCAGTGCTTAGCTTTGAGTTCTTTATATATCCTAGAGATTAGTGCTCTAACTGATGTGTGAGGGGTAAAAATTTGCTCCAAATTTTGCAGACTGGTTTGTAGAATTCTTCTGGATGTCTAAAGTATTTCTTTCCCCTGTTTCATTCCTATACATGGTCATTTTGAGTTTTTTCTTGTTTTCGTTGTCCATGATGCTACATGTTTGTCAATTTTATTGATTTTTTTTAAAAGAACCAGCTCTTAGTTTCATTGATTTTCTCATTGTTTTAATGTTTTCAGTTCTATTGATTTTGTTTTTATCTTTAGCATTTTTCTTGCTTGTGCTTGCTTTGGGTTTATTTTGCTCTTCTTTTTGTGGTTCTGCACTTGGGAATTGAGATTATTGATTTGAAATTTTTCATCATTTCTAATGTATGTATTTATGTTATGAAATTCTCCCTTAGCATTATTTTTGGCAGTGTGTCACAAATTTTGACTTGTTACATTTTTTGTTCAGTTCGAGTTTTTTCAAGAGGATCCTTGAATGGCTTTAATTATTTATAGCCTGTTGTTTAATTTCCAAGTGTTTAGAGATTTTCCTGTCAACATTTTTGCTATTTATTTGATTTAATCTTATTCAGAGAACATACTTTGTATGATTTCTGTACTATAAAATTCTTAAGATGTGTTCAATGTCCAAGAAGGCAGTCTGTCTTAATGAATGCCTGTGTTAGCCTGAGTAGCACATATCTTTTGCTATTATTGTTGCTTTGAATCTCCTATAAGTGCTAATTAGTTTAACTTGCTTGATAGTGTTGTTCAGGTCATTTACATACTTACTGATTCTCCGCCTATGTGATATATTTATTACTAATAGAGGAATGTTGAAGTTTCCAGCTATAAGAGTGGAGTGGTCTGTTTCTTCTTTCAGTTCTATCCATTTTTGCCTCTCAATACTTCGATGCTGTCTTGTTAGATGCTTATATACTTAATTGTTATGCCAGAAAAATGAATTCTACTCAGTGACTCTATCTTTATTCAAGACACTTCTTCTTGAAATGAAGTCAGTTTTGTTTGAAATTAATATACCTATTCCCATTTTCCTTTGATTGATGTTTGCATGATTGTTGCTATCACAGGAGCTGGGAATAAATTAGTAAACAATTTCTGGTTATTACATTCTGATGGGAGAGGACCAACCCCGATGGGCATATTAGAGACACAGCAAGGAAGTGAGTGTAGATGGATCAGAATTAGGGAAGTTGCAAGTGACAAGAAGTGAGGACAAAGAGGTCACTGGATCAGATCACTAGTGTGCTTAGTGCCATTTTACTTTGAGCTAAGAGGCATTTTACTTTGAGCTAAGAGGCAGCATTTGTTTGTTTAATTAGATTGCTACATCAAAGAGATTTTGAGAGGCAATGGTGGTAGACAATTAAGCAAACAACAATAATGCCGGGGCATGGCTGCACATGCCTATAATCCCAGCAACCTGAGAGGCTGAGGCAGGAGGATTGCAAGTTCAAGGCCAGCTTCAGAAAATTAGCGAGACCCTGAGCAATTTAGTGAGACCATGTCTCAAACAAAAAATAAAAAGGGATGGGGATGTGGCTCAGAGGCAAATTGCCCCTGGATTCAATTCCAACTACTCCCCTGCCACACACAAAAAAGAAAATATCAACATCAACATCACTAGTAACTTTTAATGATAGTAATGATAATGGAGAATCTTTTTAAAGGCAGTTGAAACTTTTAGCTTTTTACATTTCCTCATACCATCTCCTCATCTCCCCCCCCCAACAAATTACTTTCCTCTCAGAATGATTATAGATAGACTTATTAAGTTCATTTACACATTTCCCCAGTCATTACTGAATTGAAAATTGGTAGCATCAGCTGGCATCCTTAGGTAGGGTCAGAAAGGCCCATGACCATAAACCCAGAAATGGGAAGTGGACACCTCTGCCAGATTCGTACTTGTATAGGCATGTCAGAAGGCAGGCATTAAACTGTCAGAAGAGTTACTGATGGGGACAAACTGGAAAGCAGACGTTATGGGTCAGATGAAAGTTAAATAAGTTAATGAGATGTCATTTGGGACAGTACCTGAAAGGACAGAAATAAAAGTCCATATGATCATATGGACTTATGTAATTAAAGGAAGCCGTGCTCTGAAATAATTATTCATTCTGGGAATGAAAACTTCATAATGCTACAAGTCTACAGCCTGGGCACAGGTTGTAGAGTCAATGAATTGGATTTTCCTATGGATTAACATTTCCAACAAAATACACATGAATTTAAACATAGAGGGCAAATATTTGGCATCCACATTCCTAACCAAATAAACCACAAGAAAGTCCCACATGGATTAAGAACCGTGTGATGATCTCTCCCCCACAGGTTCAACGCCTAGAAAGAAACAAATGCCGAACACGTGTGTGATATATGAAACATTAAACTGCATTTTAGAATAGTTTTATTCTGTTCTCCTCCCTAGAGGCCAAGAGGCAGAAATTAAATTAAAACCCATAGATCAAAAGCTTAACTTCCCTTTTAGAAATCATTCACACATTCGTTAACATTCGTAAGACCAGCCACTTTGTGGTTTTGTGACTTGAAAGTTAATGTCTTTCTTGGCCAATGCAACAGTTTCCTGCTGATCCTATCAGTGGGTCTCATTTGCGAATTGCAGCATCTAGGATGTTATAACAGCAAGAACAAGCAGACGGTCTCCAGTGGGAGAGGTGTGAGCTTCATCAAAGGCTTGGTCTTCTCATCAGAAATGCTGTCACCACCTTTCTTCCCACATGGGTTTCCCTCTGTCAATGTGGCCCTATGCCTGGTAAATCCGCATAATGAGACAGTTCTCCTAAATCATATGTTATCAGCATACAGACTGTTTTGGCCTCTAACCAGTACCATTAAGTGTTTTGTTTGAACTATCCTGAATATTTAATACCAGTGAAATAAAAGGAAATTTTACTTTGTCTCAAGCTGACAAAAGTCTTTAAAAGGGGGCTGAGACAGCTAATTTATTTGGATAAGTCTATGAAACAAAGGTGTTTCCCCCGCCCCCATTAAATTCTTGCATTGCAGTATTCCACAGAAAATACTTGGCAAGTGCCCATCCTTCCAGAATAATCCAGATGGGCACTTTGGGGGTCCAAAGGCAGAATGATATATATGCTAATTCCTTCCTAGTATTATGGAGGGGCCAGTCTCATGGAATGGCATGCAGGAAAGGTGGCCTCCATAAACAGGCCATAGAAAAGAGTAAGAGGAAGGCAACAGAAACTGGCTGTGTTAGCTGAAAGAGGAACCATGACAGTTGGAAGAGATCTGAAAGTTCCGGAGGCCCTTTTAGCGTTGAACATGGAAGCCAGGTGAAAATTAAATGCTAACTTGCCTGCTGGGGGATCTCTACAAGGTGAATAGAAGGACCAAGAGATAAAAGGGTAGAGTTACAGACAAAGTGGTAACCCATACCCATAAAACAGATAGACCACAAGCAACCACGAGTGCTGGAAAATCGAACAGTGCATGTAGCTAGGGCAGAGGGCAAGACCCAAAGACACAGTAGGATAATACAACGAAGCAACCCCACTGAGAACGGAGAACCAAAAATGACCAGAAGTCATAGTCCAAGGCCCTTCCTGCAAAGGAATAATGTCATGTAGCTTATCGTCACCCCCACCTCCCACACCAGAATGCTGTTCAAGAAAAGAAAAAAGAGAAGGGGACTTGAATAGAAACACTACCCAAACAACAGCAAGTCATGAGGAAGTGACAGAATAACCAAGAAATGCTCAGTTCCACATAACAAGAAAGATTAAGATTATAATGTCCCTGTCACTTTCCTGACTCTTCATCAGTTAAAAAAAAAAAAAAAAGGGCTCATGAAGACATTCAGATCAGTTCTTCAGACATAAACTGATACGTACTCTTCATTGTCATGGAGTTGTTATGTCAACTTTAAACAAGCTGCATTGGGGATCTAAAAGGGACATTCTGCTCCATCTTATAACTCAGAAGACTTCACTTCATCTTATAGCTCAGAAGAACTGAGAAAATTCAGTTCAATAAATATGCCTCTTCCTACCTATACAGAGCAAAAAGGAAATGACCCTGGTCAATAAGTAAGAAGTTGTCACCTAAAAGTGAAACAATGGAAATGTTACCTACATCGTATCCCTCAGTGTCATGCTACCTAATTAAAATGACTCCACCATATCATGTTAGTAAGACATAATGACAGGAGGAGACAAAGCAAGGTAATGGTACTGCTGAGAGACCGCATATTAATGGGAGCTTTCAGTTTGATAATGTAATTAATGTTTTTAAATTCTACCCTCAGTAAAATTCCCACAAGCAGAAGCTACAAGGACAATGTCCTTCTCAAGTAACCTCACTAGCTAGCATCAGATATTCACTTCAGAAACAGTGGTGATGGTTTGTTCCAGATAATAGAACACTGTTTCTAAAAAAAAAACAAAAAACAAAAAAAAAACTGAGCTGTCAAATATCAGATTCACATCACCAAGACTATGTGTTCACCTTCTCTTCGTGAAAACAACTTCTCTTTCACAATCTTTCATTTTGTGTTTTTCAAATTTTACATCATAAAATGCAAAGACTAGAAAGCCTAACAGTACCTTCCCTGTAAAATCAAGTGTCTCTTTCAATGTACCCTCTACATTTATACCTACATAAAATGTCATTCTACCCAAAAATCAGGAAGCTTTTTGTAAATAATATCTACATGTATTTTGATGATATTTACCTTTATACAATGTTATCTATAGGTCTAATTTTAAATAGTAGTGGTTTAGAGGACACTTCATAAATTTTAAATCCACTGGACCAATGTATACTGCATTACTTATCTGTAGGCTATCTACAAAATTGATCTTCCATGAGTTCTTTCCAGCAATGTCACAAGATGGTGAAATTTAGACAGCAGAAATTACTGAGCCAGCCATGTAAGTGTACAGTCATTTGCTAAAACATGAAAACTGCTTAACTCGTCTATCAATATTCTTTGAATAATTACTATGTTCCAGGAAGTTCGGTGACACTTGGATGTCTGTAATCAAAGGAGGGAAGATTCCCATGAACAACTACAGTTAAAAGTTTCCATACGAGAGGTAGAAGGAACTATGAACATCTTGAGAAGAAACAAATCATTGCTATCTCTGGTGACCAGAAAGGCATTTCAGCTGGCCTTGAAGAATGAGGAGGTTTTCAGCAGACTGAGAAGAAACCCCATGTGGAGAAAAGAAGTCTCCAACACTTGCATGAAAGGCAACATTTTTAATGAAATCATTAAGCAGTTGATTCAGATTAGAAATAGGGAGATAGAGTGGAATATGGTTCTTAAAATGGCTAGGTTTCATTCTTTTATATTTGAATTGAGAGTTGAAAAGTTCTCCCATGTTCATTATTCATGATTTAGATATCACTAAATCTGAAATTCCATAGTTTCAAAGAGTTTTACATTCTTTCATCTTTAGGCACTCATGAAAAGTCCAAGATCTTCTAAAGCAATCATTTGGAAGCTGGGGAAAAGCCAGGACTCAATGACTCATTTTAATTTTACCTCAATTTTGTTTCATTATGCTAATCTGCTAAGTACTTCTTGGGCTGACTGTTCTGCTACAGCTGAGATGACAAAATATAATGCAGAAATCGTTCAATGCAACTTCTCATTCTCAGGGTTAGAGTTTTCAACATCTTAGCTCCTAAAGAAGAAAAATGTAATTAATTTGCCTAATTGTAACTTGCACAATTTAAAAATCTAATATGTAAAAAAAAACTTTATCCTAGTGACCAACATAGCCTGATTTCAAGAATATTTAGAACCAGAACACACACTTTGAGCTGAAATTGCTTCTCAGAAAGTTTATAACCTAGTAAATTTTGGATTAAATAATTGTCTTGCACTGATCAGTGGTACTAAATGTCATTTCCCTATTGTATGTTAATTTCCTCAAAGTTTTAGTGAGTTGTTTTTCACCATCATTATCAGGTGAATTTATTTAAATTAATCCAATTAAAGAAATAGCAGTTATATATTTAGAATAATTTTATTAAAACCCATTTTAACCTTTTAAAAAACATTTTTTTTTTCCTTTTCAGTTGCCAGTGTCAAGATATCTGTTAGAACAATCAGGACAGATCAGAACTGATTTATTCTAATTCCCCATGTTATAGTTTCCTTTGAGTTGGATAATTATAAAGTTTGGTGACTTTCACTACAATAGATAGTGTATATGTTATTAGAAAAATACTCACCTAAAATGACTAACATAGAATCTGGTAGAAATGTATCACAAGACTATTGCTGGAAATTGTTTTTAGGGCGGTATAAAATGGAGGACAGAGAGTTGGAGCCTACATCATATGAAGCCAGCTGTAAATTCCTCAGCAAAAATGTTACCAAAAATGTCACCATAAAAACAAGGAAATGAAGTAAAAGTATATAGCAAGATTATGCTTACATTGAAGTACATGCACTTTTGATGCTGGGTTTCATTTTTCTCACACTTAGTCACACCTCATGGTTTTCACAGTTATTTCTTTCCATTTTGTTTTATGCTCATAGTGTTTTCAAGAATTATTACAAATTGGTTTCTAATTATTATTACTATTGAAACTGATGTAAGTGATAGTTTCAGTTTTGTGGGATTAAAAAATAAAACACTCATTCTGAATTATTTGAATTGATTCTTAAATTACTTTGGGGGGTCTGTGCCGGTTGCTCTCCTCACCAGAAATGGACAAGTGTCTTTTTCTTCCAAATTCCTCACCAATAGGAGGCTGCAGATCACGAAAGACAACAGAATTGACAATTTTTCTTCCTTCAAAATCTAAGACCAGACTTTTACAATGAAGAGGGAAATAATTTTGGTCTTTCAATAGATTTTGTTAGTTTAATGAAACATTAACAGCAACTTAAGATCTTAAACTTAAATTTCCTAACAACATCTGCCTACTAGCATCTGCTAATTCTTTCCCTCCACATATGCTTATAAAGCTTCTCTTATATTCTGAGACCTGAACTACATATTAGGACATGTAATGGTTTGGATATGACATGTACCTCAGAAGCTCCTGTGCTAATGCAGGAATGTTTGGAGGTAAAATGATTGGATTGTGAGAGCTGTAACTTATCAGTCCAGCCTAATCTGAATGGGCTGACTGGGTAGTAACCGTAGGGTCACTGGGGTGTGCCCTGGAAGGATGAATCTTATACTTATTTCGCCCTTCTCTGCTTCTAAGCACCTTTCTTGTACCAACCCTTCTGCCATGATGTTCTGCCTCACCTTGGGCCCAGAACATGTACTAAACTTCTTCTGGAACAGTGAGCCAAAATAATATTTTTCTCCAGAAACAAAACAAAACAAAACAAATCAAGGAAATGATCTCCAGAAGCTTACATGACTGCAAGCTTGATATATATATATATATATATATATATATATATATATCAAGCTAGGGAGAAAAATGGGACTAGAATTTCTAATATGTAGCACTTATCTGAGTCTTCATATTTAAATTCATATTTTCAGAACATATTTTTAAATAGTCTGGCAATATCTTTATATGGCATGTTTGTATTATTGACAAAGTTGATAGTTGATATATTATTCAAATTAAAATCTAACATCATTGCACCTAGAAAACATTACTTTTTGAGTTTGTTACTTATGCTTTTTTTTTTTACTGACTTCTGTTTTTTTAATTGAGCTTTCTGTATGATTGTATTTTACCTACTCTCTTGTGTATATTTAATGCTGATTTTTATAACATTGTCAGTGTTTTTCCAGGACTGATTATATACATTTTAAAATAATCTAAATCTACTATCAAATAATACTACAACTACTTTATCAGAAGTGCAGGTAACTAATAGCAGATACCTGACAACTTCCCTTTCCTTGTGGCACTGCTGTCATTTAATTCACTGTTCCACATACCAGTATCACCCAAGATATCATTACTAGTTTCTCTAAAAAGTTGTATTTTGGGTCAATTAAGAATAAGACTATTTTACCTTCATTTATTCCTTTTCTGTTTACATATAGCAAATTTCTGACCTATGATCATACCATTTGAAATTCTCAGAAATTTCTTTTGACATTTCTTGAAGGTGTGCAGGCAATGAATTCCCTCACTTTTTATTTGTCTGAGAGTTTTTCTTTGTCACCTGTGATGCATAAATTAGCTAGACGTGGAAATATAGGTTGGCAGATTTTTCTTGAAATAATTCAAACATTTCACTAAACGCTCTTCTGATGGCATGATTTCTTTTATTTTTTTAAATTTTTAGTTGTAGGTAGACACAATACCTTTATTAATTTATTTTTATGTGGCGCTGAGGATTGAACCTAGTACCTGACATGCACTAGGCAAATGCTCTACCACTGAGCTACGATTCCAGCCCCTGATGACATAATTTCTGATGTGAAGTTGGTATACTCTTAAGCAAGTTCCTCCATAGATCGGGTATGTTTTATATTTCTCTGGTTTCCTACAATATGTTTTCTTTGTCTTGGTTTGAATACGACAGAAATAAGTACAAAATGACTTGCCTTCTGAAGTTGCTGTCAAAGGGAAACTTCTAATGGCATCTGTAAGAGCTTAGCAGGAAGTGGGGAAATGATTGATGCTATCTGATCCCCTCTAATGCCAAGTAATCCGTTTGACTCAATTAAGAGAAATTATTTATTTACCCACTTGACCGAGAGTAATATCAACTTGGCATATTTTTATCCTTAAATGATTTTTATTTTATAACAATGTGTCAATTGGCTGCCTCACAGGCTGTACATGAACAAAATAGAATAATCCATTGAATTGCTGTTTCCAGTGATGTAGTCTATCTAATCAATATAATATGCATGTGTGAGTTTTCTAGGGCTGTGATGAAAATTACTATAAAATTGATGGTTTAAATAAATAGGAATTTATTTTCTCTCAGTTTTGGACAACAAAAGTAAAAAACCAAGGTGTTATCAGGGCCTCACTTCTTGCACAGGCCTTCAGGGAAAATCCTTTATTGCCTATTCAGCTTCTATATTTGTCTTTCTTGTTGGCTACATCTCTCCAATCTCTATCTCAGTCTTCAGGTGGTCTTTCCAGTCTTTTCCTTGCTTATCTCTTACAAGGACATTTGTCCTTTTATGACCTACCCCATATAATCCAGAATGATCTCATCGAGATATTTAATTCCATCAGTGAAGACTCTTTGTTCAAGTAAGGTCATATTCACCAGCTCTGAAGGAAAGGTATGGACATATTATTCAGGACAGGAATGCCATTCAACCCTCTAAAATGCATGAACTAAATTAGATGCATCAACTTACTGTTTTCCCCTCAAGTAGCTCAAAACACAATATTTAGTCCACAGAGGCAATTTTGGATCATCTCATAGAAAAGAAGTGAATACTATGGTTCCTGTATTGCAAATGGGAAATTTAAGACAAAAGGGTAATCTAGTTAATGTTTACAGTTTAATTGGAAATGCTGATGGAAAGACTCACAGCATTGGTAGAGCTCCATATTAGTGCTGGAAATATAACTGTATTGCCTTGTCTTCATATTTTCTTTCTCAAATTTCAGTCTCTAGAGCCAAAGAAGTTCTATTTTACATGCATCAGTAACAATGAGCAGTTTACATTTAGCTACCTTCTGTAACAGCAGCAGCTGTCTGGGAGTCCTCATTCTACTGTGAAAAGCAGGTTTGCTGTTTCATTCATCACGGGTTCAGTGCACATGCCAGGGGTGGGTGAAGGGTTGGGTACAGAGAACAGCAAAGAGAAAAAAAAATCCATTTCTAAATAAACAAAAGAAGCTGTTTCAAAATTCAGCTTTCTGTTTTTGCTTCCAAGATCTATAATTCATTTTCAAAATGTTTGGATACTCTCTTGGACATAATGCTTTGCTTCTGAATATATGCATAGCATTTTGACAGCAAGCACACCTCTGACTGGTGCACAGCTATGAAATATTGCACTGTGTGTCAAAGAATGGATGCACAAAACTATTTATTCATAGTCAGAATAAGAACCAGGTCTTCACTGACAGAGGGATATGTGGACACATTTAGATTCTCTATTCATAACTTATAAGAGAAAGAAAGGAATAAGGAGAGTAGACTATTGACTGAGATATAACTATTTTTACTTGCTATTAAAAATATGTGAGAAAACATTCCTAACAGGTATGGTAATATGCCATTATTGTTTCTTATAAAGGACCATTTCATTAGTTTTCACTACCAAATAAACATTAACCACTTGATGGCCCACCCTGATATCCCTAGTTTATTTTTAGAACACAAGCATGTTCTTTGTCCAACCTGAAGAAAGTGAAGGGAAAGGATCAGCCACTGAGCACCTGGCTCACCTAGGGTAGAGGTGGGTGAAAGTCAGCAATCGGGAAGGCAATCAGTTGCTTCTTAGGTTATTTCTGATTGCTACATGCTCCGTTATGCTGTTAAGACAGCAGTCTTAGATGAAGATCATGTATCTAGGATGAAAATACCATGGATTGAAAACTCATATGCTAGGCCTTTAATAGTCAAGACTTAACTAATCTGCAATAGCTATATTAGGTACTTTCAAGCTCATATCACACATACTCAGGTTGAGGTTAAGTAATTTGCTGGTAGTCTCACCAAATAAAAATTTATGGGTAGGTCTATCTGATTCCAAGCCCCATGCTCTTGATAAAAGAAAATTTCTGAGGTGTTCTAAATTTAATTACAAAGGCATAAGGATGTAGTAGTTTGGGGGAAGATAAGTTAACACCACTGGCTGAAACCAACAAAACAATAGTTCACATTCCTGCATGAATGTTAAAACCTTGACTTAAAACTCCAAGGCTGAATCCCAGGTGCCACTATCTCCTGTTTACCTATGAACTTCCCATCCAACAAACACCAATCCAGAAGCAATAAGTACCTTTCTTTATGAACTGTCCTGCTATCCTAACGTTCTATTTCCCCATCCTCTTATCTACAATCAATGTCAGTTTAGTGCAAACTATTTATGTTTCATGATTCCCAAGTGTTTGTTATAAAAATACTCTTGGTTTTTAGAACCAGCAGACATATTTCAAACTGTAATCTAGCCTTCCAGTTGTTAGGTACAGAATTTGTGTGGGGGCCTGGTCCTTTTCTGGCTAGCATTTGTAACAGTGCAACAAACTTATATTTCAGGGACGTTTAAATTTTAGGAATTTAGATTTAGCACTAGACCATGGAAATGCTACCAATCATTAATGATACTAATACTTTTTGAGCAATTATGGCATTGTTTTAAACAATTTACATAGTTTTACTCATTTAAACATTACAACATTACAATGAGATATAACGGCTGACCAAGATGGTCTGAGCCTTTTCCTCAGCCTGACTAAACTAAAAAGACTTCTTACTGACTCGGAGTCCCTGACTTCTCTTGTCATAGATGACACTTAAGAAAACTTGTAATTGTAAATTCTGTGTCTACTCCGTGATCTGTAAACCTTTTTTAAAAAGTCTTTTACCAGTTTTGCAACTTACAACTGTCTTGCTCAAGGACTTGAGAGTTTCATCCCTTTGAAAACTAGTCATCTATGAGGTTAGTGCTTCCTCGTTTCTATGGAAGGTTATGTACATTCCTGGCTTGTACGCAGTTATAAAACTACCTCCCATCACAAAGATATCAAAAGCTTCACTCTTCTTTCATTCAAGTAAGGCCAATTTGCCAACACTGATATCCTCAACCTCAGCTCCAAATCTCTCCTACTCTGTTTCAGTAAGAGTTCTGACTACATTGTGTTTTCCCTCCCTATTTCAATAGCCTTGAATAAAATCTTTCCTGTTTTACATCATTTGGGGGTTGACAGTGCTTTTTAAAAAGATTTTGACATATTCATAAATACATGTAACATAGTTTGCTCCATTTCAATTCCCAGTACTACCTCCTTCCCTTCCTTATCCCATCCTCTTCCTCTGTTCTATTTGTCTGCCTTCTATTAATTTTTTGAATTGGAGCATTATAGTCATATATAAAATGGAATTCATTGTGATATATTCACATATACTCACAACATAATTTGGTCACTTTTATTTCACATTTCTTTCCCTTTTGCATCCCTCACCTCCTCCCTTTATCTCCTTCCTCTACTCCATTGTGCTCTCCTCTATTTGCATTAAACCCTTTACAACAACAACAACAACAACAACAACAACAACAACAACCTCCTTATTTCTCCCTGCCTTCCACATAGAACAGAAAACATCTGACCCTTTCTGAGTATGGCTGATTTAACTTAGCAATGATGTTCTCCAGTTCCATCCATTTACCAGCAAATGGCATAATTTCATTCTTCTTTATAACTAAAACTCCATTGTGTATATATACCACATTTTCTTTATCTATTCATCTATTGAGAGACACCTAGGCTAGTTCCATAACTTGACTACTGTGAATTGCACTGCTATAAGGAATGCATGTATCACGACAGTATGCTGATTGTGTAGTTCTTTTGGATAAATACCAAGGAGCAAGGTGGCTGAGGTCATATGGTGGGTTCATTTCTAGTCTTCTGAGAAATCTCTACACTGTTTTCCAAAGTGTTTTTACTAATTTGTAGTCCCACCAACAAGACATGAGTAAACCCTTTTCCCCACATCCAGGCCAGCGTTTATTGCTATTTGTACGCTTGATGATTGCCTTTCTGACTGGAGTGAGATAAAATCTTGTAGTTTTGGCTTTCACTTCCCTGGTTGCTAAGCTTTCCCAGCACCATTTGTTTAAAAGACACCCTTTTCTCCCATGTATGTTTTCAGCACCATTGTCGAGGATCAGATGACCATATCTATGTGTATTTGTCTCTGAGTCTGGTATTCCATTGGTCTTCATGTCTGTTTATATACCAATATTTTGCTGTTTTTCTTAAAATAACTCTGTAGTATGATTTGAGATACAGTATTGTGAAGCCATCAGAATCACTGCTTTGGCTATTCTAGGTCTTATATTCTTTCATGTGAACATTCAGAATATTTCTCCTGGCTCTGTGAAGAAGGGCATTGGTATTTTAATGAGGATTTCATTGAATCTGTATAACTGTCTAGGTAATATGGCCATTTTGACAACATTAATTCTGCCTATCCAAGAACATGGGAGGTATTTCCATCTTTCAATTTCCTTCTTTAGTGTTCTGTAACTTTCACTGTAGAGGTCTTTCACTTCCTTGGTTATATTTATTCCCTAGTTTTTTTTTTTTTTTTTGAGGCTGTTGTTTTTCCAATTTATTTCTCAGAAGATTCATTATTGGAGTATAGAAAAGATATTGATTTTTGTATGTTGATCTTGCAATCGGCTGCTTTGCTGAATTTATCAGCTTTAGTAGTCTTCTGGTAGAGTTGGTGAGTTTTCTAAGTATAGGATCATTTCCCTAGTAAACAAAGATGATTGGATTTATCCTTTTCCTATTTGTATACTTTTAATTAGCTTCTCTTGTATGATTACTCTGGTTAGATTTCAAGAACTATATTAAATTGGAGTTGTGAGAGTGGAAATGTGTCTAGCTCCTGGAAATGTTATTAGTTTTTTTTCCATTCAGTATGATGCTGGCTTCGGGTTTGTCATATACCGACTTTAAGATGTTCAGGTAACTTCTTTTTATCCCTAATATCTTCATTATTGTTACCATTTATGGTAACTGAAGTTTGGTGATGAATTTTGTCAAAGGCTTTTTATGCATTTATTGAGGTGATCATGTGGTTTCTGTCCTCAAGTTAATTTACATGGTATATTACATCTATTAATTTGCTTATGATGAACCAAACTTGTCTCCCTATGATGAAACCAATTTGATCATGGTATACAATTTTCTTAATATGTTTTTAAATGCGGATTGCTGATATTCTGTAAAGAATATTTGCACCTATGTTCATAAGGTATATTATTCTATTGTATTGTGTCTTTATTTGATTTTATTGATACCAGCTTCATTGAATTAGTGAGTGTTCCCTTCTTCTTTATTTCATGGAAAAATCTGTGAAGGATTGGCATTAGTTGTTCTTTAATGGTCTGGTAGAATTCAGCTGAAAATCCATCTGATCCTGGGAGGGGTTGTATTTCTTGGAAGACGGTTAATTACAACTTTAATCTCATTGTGTGATCTTGGTCTGTTTAGGTTTTTTGTATCTTCGTGGTTCAACTTATGTAAGTTATATGTGTCTAGAAATTTGTCAATATTTTATAAATTTTCCAATTTATTGAAATATAAATTTTCAAGATAGTTCCTAATGATCTTCTGGATTGTTGTGATGTCTGCAATGATATTTTCTTTTCAATATCTTATTGATTTGGATCTTCTCTCTCTTTGGTTAATTTGGCTATCGGTTTACAAATCTTATTTATCTTTTAAAAGAACCAACTCTTTGTCGCATTGCTCCTTTGTATTGTTTTTTAAGTTCCAGCTTCATTAATTCTGGTTCTGATCTTAATTATTTCTGATCTTCCACTTTTTTTTGAAATTAGTTTCTTCTTCACTTTCTAGGACCTTTAAGAGAATATTCCTTTAAGAGAATATGATTCAATTTCCATGTGTTAAAATGACTTCTGTTTTCTTCATCTCATTATTGATTTCTAATTTCATTCCATTATGATCTGATAAGATGCAAGGAATTATCACAATTTTTTTTTAATTTTTAAGTTTTGCTTTGTATCCTAAAAAATGGTCTGTTTCATAGAAGGTTCCATATGTAGATGAGAAGAAAGTGAATTTGGTTGTTGGTGTGTGAAATATTTTAAAGATGTCTATTAGGTACATTTGATTAATAGTATTTTTTATTTTTAAAGAGTCTTTACTTAATTTATGGCTGGATGATCTATCTATCTGGTGGTGAGAGATGTGTTGAAGTCACGTAGTATTATTATATTGAAGTCTATCTGAGCCTTTATATCAACTAGGGTTTGTTTTATATAAGTAAGTACACTGATATTTTGGACATAAACATTTATAATGATTGTACCTTGTTGTTGGATAGTTGCCTAACCAATATGACATGACCTTCTTTGTTCTGATAAATTTTGGCTTCACATCTACTTTGTCAGATATAAGAGTAGCTATTCCTGCTTGTTTTTGGTCTTCTTTTACATAGTATATCTTTCTCTCACCTATCACTTTAGCCTATGGATGTCTTTGCCTGTATGGTGAGTATCTTATAAGAAACTTATGGTTGGGTCCTGTTTTTAATCTACTCTGCAAGTCCACATGTTTTAACTGAATAGTTGAGGCCATTTTACATTCAGTGTTATTATAGAAACATGACTTACATTTCCTGCAAATTAAATTTATTTATAATGTTTAATGCAATGTTTAACACATTAATGTTTAATACTGTCTTTTACTTGGTTACTATTCTATTAGGATTCAATCATTTGCTGGATTTGTTGTTTATTTTTCTTCATTCCTTCTGCATATTTCAGTAAGCATTTTCTGTAGAGTGGACTTTGTAGTCATGAATTCTTTCAGTTCCTGCTTATCTTTGATTTGCTTATCATTGATAGTTTGTTGAATATAGCAATCATGGTTGGCAACCATTAGCTGGATTTTAGAGCCTGGCATGGGAGAACACAAGTCTAATAGGTTTAACTCTAAATGTGACCAGCTGTTTTTTTGTTGTTGTTGTTTGTTTTGTTTTGTGTTTTGTGGCTTTTAAAATTCTATCATGATTCTCTGTTAAGACATGTAATTAATCATGTAAGACATAATCTTTGGAGGATATTTCTTGATCTTGACTATTTGGGGCCTAATTATCTCCTCTATTTGGATTTCCAACTCATTCTCACATTTTGGAAATTAATTTATATTAATTCACTGAAAAAGTTGTGAATTACTTTAGTTTGTATTCTGATGCCTTCTTCTAAACAGTGATTCTTATATTTTGTCTCTTAATGTTTTCCCAGGTTTGTCTGGGAAAACATTCTGGTCATGGTCTCTTATAATAGTTTATTTATTGCTGATTATATTTTTAAGATTATATACCTTGTCTTCAAGGCCTTGAAAATCTGTCTTCTTTGTGGTCTAATCTATTCATAATACTTCCAAATGAGTTTTTAATTTGGTATATGGAGTCTTTGACTTCCAGGATTTCTGTTTTGTTCTTTTTCAAAATGACTATCCCTTTATTGAAATGTTCTTTCATTTCCTGTATTTTCTCTTAGTTCATTTCTTAGGACTTTTTTTGTTTGTTTTTTTTTAGTTTATTGGTCATCTTAACTATAAAGTTTCTAAATGCTTGCTCTGACATTTCCTCCAATGGAATCAGTTGTTGAAGTTTTGTGGGCTATTAAGATTGACTTGTTCCCTTGGTTTTTCATATTTTTAACCATCTGCTGGGATGATTATGTCTTCACTTTTATGGATGATACTATTTAGTAAGCTTCCTTCTTTTAAGTTTATCAGGCTGGGAAAACATCTAACTGTTGATATTCCTACTCATCATGTACCTACTGCTATTTTCAGTGTCCAGCACCACTTTGAGAGAAACCTGTAAACTGTATTAACTGCATTTGCTTTGAAACAAAGCCATATACCAGTAAATCTTAGGAAAAAAATCTTATTGAAAATGTTCTGCACAATTTTTCTAATCCAAATCTCAATTTCAAATAATGTTCTTAAATAAATTAATAAATTAGTCATTAAAAATAGCATAATAAGGGTTAAAAAGGAAAAGGAGAAAAAGAGGGACAAATAAAGAATAAGGAAAAGAGAAAAAAATAATAGAAGCTGTTTTAGTCAGGTTTTTTTTTTAATTGTTGTTGTTGTTTTCTGCTCTGACCAAAAGACCTAACAAGAACAATTTTAGAGCATGAAAGTTTATTCAGGGGTTATAGTTTCAGAAGTCTCGGTCCATAGGTCAACTCCATTGCTTTGGGCCTTAGGTAAGTCAGAACATCATTATGGGATAGAGTGTAGGAGGTAAGCAGCTCAAATAATGACAGTCAGAAAGCAGAGAAACTGCTGTGCACACCAAGGACAAAATACCCCCCCCCCAAATACACACCCAATGACCTACTTTCTCTAGCCACACTCTACATGCCTAAAGTTACCACCCAGTTAATCCATACAACTAGATAAATGCACTGATTAGGTTAAGTCTCTCATTATCCAATCATTTCACCTATAAAATTTCTTGTATTGTCTAACACATAAGGTTTTTGGAGACACTTCATATCTAAACTATAACAGAAACTAGATACAAAGAAGAAGAAAATGGTGAGTGGGATAGAGACAGGATCAGGTAACACAATAGGGAAAAGAGAGACTAAGAAGAGTAAGTATAAACCTGAGCTTGAAGAGAAAGTGAAAAATAATGATTCCATTTAATGCTTTAAAATTTAGAAGAAATACAATCAATTGGGTCGAGAGCTGCAATATCAAATAATAAGCTATCACCTATCAATTCAATAGGAAAAGTGACAGCTATAAGATCAAAACTGACATTACTATTACTTATGATATTCCATGCCAACTGTTTGAGGTTGGGAAATTTCCTATTTAATCTTCTTGATTTGGATTTAATCAGGACTCAGGATCATTAGAAGGTAGCCACCACTCCTCAGTTTTAACTCTAAATTTTCCTGGTTATGGGGGTAGTGATCACACTAGCACACTTCAGATACAATTCTAGGAAGTCCCCTATAATCTTGTGTGTCCAGTCATCTGCTATCCTTCTGTTGGGTTAGAGAAGATGATCTCTAACTGTAACTTAACAGCTGGTTAGGGATTACAGTGTTGTATGCTGTCCTGAAGAAAAGCTGTGTACCCAGTGCTATGAAATCATAATGTGTGCTCCCCCTTGTATATTTCAGAGTAGGTGGGGTATGTCAGTCTAAGTTAGAGGTACTGTGACCTAGACAAAGTGGTGCCCATGGAAAGCACAGGGCTTTTTCACCTTCTGGAGGGGACAGGTTCAGGTCAGTGGGCTTGTTTCTGGGCATACTGAGAAGTGGTTAGCTATGGAATGCTCCTCTATAAGCCCATTTGTGGGGTGTACTGTATTTAATAGGCCCAATAATGTCTTCTGGCTGCTTGGAGTTATCCTCAGGAAATGCCTTCTATGGGTCCATGTATCTGAAGGAGAATTGTGTCAAATTACAGCTCTGTCACACACAAGTATGGACCATCTGAGAGGTGCTGGGGTGAGGAGCCACCTCCCTGGTTGCCGTAGTTCTCATCCAGTCACTGATGCTTGTTAGTCAGTCCAGAGGCCCAAGTCTGCATGTTTGGTGGGCATTGCATCTGCAGACCATTTCTGTTGGGTGTGGGGGTGCAGGGCTGCTGTAGGTACTCCCCTCTGTCAGGGCTTCTTGGTAGCAGCCATATAAAAGTGCTTGGTGGGTGTCTACAACTGTGAGGTCTGCAAATGCAGACTCTCTGTTGGCAGCCTGTGGCACAGAAACATATACCATGATTGCTGCGGATGACAGGGTTTTTACCTATTACTGTCACCAGAGCGGGTGTCATGTGGCCCATCTTTGCTTGAGCTTCTGCAGCCCATACCTGTGAGGAACACTGGATTGGGGTTAGCTTTCCCTGGGATTCTCTTGCCATAGGGTCAGTTCTACCTCACTCCCCTTGTCCAGGACAAGGAGGAGGAAATTTCAGTAACCTTCAGCTAGCAGTTATCTCTCTACAAGGTCTTTCTAAATGGATTACTCAGACAACCCATTCCAGAGGCATTCCTTATGGATTTGTTACTCTCTGTAGGTAGGAAGATGCTATATCAATTTAATTTCTCCTGGGAAGACTGGCTAGCTGTGGTCTATACAAAATGACTTTCTGCAAAAAATTTGAGCTGAAGTGTAAGATCTTCTTCATTATCTTTAGAGCTCCTGTCCCATTTTAACTCAGTGTGCTTTTTCTTTCCAACTATTGTTACAAAAGCCATATTATGAGTTTTGGCTCTTCCTCTTTCTCTTTTGATACTCCTTCCCTGTGGCCCACCTTGGTCAGTGTTCAAAGTCAAGGAACTCTTATGTTCTCTGTTATTAACCAAATTTCAAGCCTTTCCAAGTCTCAAGCCACCGAATACTGAGTTTTTAAGTATTTATTCTTTCATCGACATCTCTGGTCAGCTGTTCTGTCACTACTTTGATTCTGGGTCATGGAGGAATTGAAGGTTGCTGCCAAATCTACTTTGCCATCTTCTCAAACCCAACAGTGATTTTAATAACTATTTCAAATATGACAAAACTCAAAGACATTAAAAATTTATCCAATATAACTGGTAGATCCTTGACTAGAATCTAAGCAGACAAGTTTTAGAGGTCCTCCATCTGAATCAGTATACTTCAAAGGAAAAGAGCATATTTGCAGGGATTTAGGAAGCATGTTAAGTCCAAAACCCTCACATAATAAGAACACGTATTCAGAAGCCAAAAGCTGTGATTATGGAGAGACTCATTGATGACGCATGTCATGTCAAAAAGATATGGACCCAGGCAGTAGCTCTAAATAATCCTGCAAACTTGGGAGATCACTGTAATGGCACTTGAGGTTTTCACTTACTCTGTTTCCTTGTGGCTGAATGGAAGCAGAATGCTCTCACTGCCTGAACTGTTTTTTTGTCTAGTCTTAACTACCCAACAGAAAGCACAAACCTTTTGAAGTATGATAGGCTGGTATGCCAGGGACATTTCTGAATAATCTTATTCTATTACTATTACTTACAAGAAAGAAATGTGAATGGACTATTTTAAGGACAAATAAAATCTAAATGTCATTAAATAGGCTTAAGGATGCCAAAGAGATGGCTATATTGTAGAACAGAAAGTCAAGGTTGGCCACAGAAACTAACACATGCATACAGAGAACAAAGGAAATTGTGGAGGGAGATGTGTATCAATGCTCAAAAAGACCTTGCAGCTCATTGATTTGAAATAGTTATGTATTAATTTTAACTGTGGATAATTTAGGACTGTTTTGTATTATGCCCATATTAGAAAGGCAAATGTGTTACTCTCACCCCTTTATCAAGAGCTAGAATAAGTCAAAGAGACTGCTGATTGCAAATTAAAATGCTAATTTCATTCCATTTTAACTTTTGATAAATTCCTATTGAGAGCTACTGATTTTAGAAACTTTTAAGTACTACAATAGCTTTCAGTATATTGAGTCCCTGGGAGTCTGCCTCTGAGGCTAATGTGTTTCAGCCTCTCTTATGAGTTCATCTAAAATGCCATCAGAATGAGTAAATGCTACCCCCTGGTAGAGAAGACAAAGTACTTGAGGTCATGTAATTTTGGTCTCAAAGGCAAACAAATTATTGCAAATACTAGCTATGTTTTAGGTTATTATAACAAAATTCCTGAAATAATTAACTTTAAAAGAAGAATGATTTATTTTGGCTTACAGTTTGGGAGGTTTCAGTTCATGGTTGGTTGGCCCTCTTGCTCCTGGGCCTGTGGTAAGTCAGCACATCCTGGAGGGACCAAGTGGTAGAAGAGGAAGCTTCTCACCTTATGGAAGCCAGGAAGCAAAGAGAAACAGGAAGGGGCTGGGGTCCTAATATCTCCTTCAAGGGCACATCCCCAATTACCTAATTACTACTACTAGGCCCCACCTCCTGAAGGTTTCACCACCTCCCAATAGTGCCGCAACCTATGGGACAAATCTTTAATATATTTCCAAACAATGTACTAACTTTAAAGAAAATTCAAATACATAATGGTATTGAAGAGGATAGCCAGGGTTTAGCAATAGAAGTACCAGTAGCAGCAGCAAAATGCGAAGAAAGTGGTAGTAATTATGCAGTGCTATCTAAGCCTTATTGTATGCTTACTAGGTATGCATGACTGATCCAAGGGCCTTAACATGTATTCTGCATTTTAATCTTTACAACAATCCTTTAGATGCTTTCATTATCTCCTCTACAGCCAAGAAAAGTAAAACAAAGAGAAGTTCAACCAATTGCCTAAGGTCATACAGCTAGAAAGGTGAGATCAGAAATCAAAGACTGACTGTGGGTTCATGCTGTATAACCAGCTGAGTACCTCGTGCCCTTTGGGCTGTGTAGGAAGCTACACATTGCTCAATGTCAATAAAACTAATGTGAGGACTGAGGATTGTCTTTGTTCTGTATTCCTGAAAAACCAGAGATGAAGTATGTACAAAAATAGAAAATTCTAGAAGGTTATTCTTTAATAGAGAATATATAAAAGAGCACATTTATCACCAGAATCATTTCCAATGAATTCAATTAGATGATAGAAGTACTGAAGAGGAATGCAGAACCCAAATGCTCAGAAAGCTAGAAGTTAATTCATAAAATCTATACTATACATATAACTGATAATGCACTAAGTTTTCTGGAAGTGAAGGCAGGCTGCTGCTCTATCTGAATCACAATATGACATGTTTCTTATATTTTATTCCCCAGTATTTTTTGTTGTGCCTCACACACAGAAAATACTTAATATTGGTTGACTAAATAAATGTGAGGCATTTTCCTACAGAACACAGAATTATGAATTTATTCTAGTAATTTTTATTGAGTGTCCTCTATCTGTTAGGCACTACTTTGGTGACTTAGAAAGCTATCAGTGAGCCAGTAAGTGGTGGCACTTACATTATAATAAAACAAGATGGACAATAGTAACCTTTGAATAAATAAAATAATTCCATATATTATTAAGTACCATGATGAAAATCAAAAGGATTCTGTGGTGCAATATTAAGTGAATGGACTTAGAAGACATTCATGAATGGAATAAGGAAAAAGGATTTGGGGATGAGGATGAGGGGACAAGATCAAGAACTGGCTTTATTAAACTTAAATTTGAAATCAGATATCCAACTACAATTGTCAATTTTTATATTGAAAAATATAGAAATTTTAAAATAATCAACATACTAATGGCACTTGAAGCCATGGGATTGTATCAAATATAATAGCAGATATAATTTATTAAGTTAGTGCAAACCTCTGCTAATTGACTCAAATCACATGAGAGAAAATGGCTTTCCTTTGTAAGAGCACCATAAAGATAAATATCACCTGTGAGCCTGGCTAACTGGCATTGGTCATGTTGAATGCTACTTGTCTGAAATTCAAGATAATGATAGAATAGGGGCAAGGAGCCTGGGATGCTTAAAAAGTAGGTCGGAAGCCTTCCCTCCATTTCAATTCCTAGATGCTATGGTTACATAAATTTCACCAAACAGACTCAACCACAGACAGTTCTAATTCTGGTGGGGTGAATTTTGATCAGTACTGGGAATATGTTAATCACTTTGACCAAAGAATCAACTTATTGAATTGAATTTACCAGAAAGTTTCAACATTAAGTTGTTTGCCGGGAAAGAGTTTGGAACTTATATTCAGTTTGTAGAAATGAATGCATCTATATATGGTGGTAACCCAAACCTTTCATATTGCAGTGTTACACCTGTTATGCCCCTAGAGATTAGGGATAGTTAGAGGACAGAGGAGGAACACAGTACAAGGTCCCTTGTCACTAGATCCACTCTAGTATGAGGTTTTATTGGAGACTGAGACTGAGATACCAGTGAGAAGGAGCCAGGAAAGCAGGGAACCACAGAGGCCAACCACAGGGTGTTTTAATAAAGATTTGTTGCCGAAGAGGTGAGCAAAATGGCAGAAAAAGGGAGACCAACAAGGGCATGAACAGGCACAATGAGTGGTGTTGAGGGTCCAGATATATTCAAGTAGGTTGGAAAGCAAAGAATGATTGTAGAGACTTAAGAATCAAAAGCAATATTATTTCTGAGGGCTCGAAGTCTGGGTAGTGAGACAAAATATATTGATAATGAGATATTTCATAAAACCTACCTGGTGGTTACTGTCAAGTGCTATGATACTGAGGATCCAAAGAGAAAGTTAAACTGAGGTATCCAGCAGGAGAAGGAATGGAGAGACTTCAAGAGATAATTTATTTTTCTGTATTTTTAATAAACTAGGAATAAGATGAGTGGAGAGAAGGAGAAAGGATGTACCCACCAAAGGGTTCAACCAAGGTAGGAAGGTGAAAATAATTAGTTAATCTGTTGGAAAGTTAGGTGGAAATTATCAGTTAATCAGTTAATCTGTTGGGTAACAAGAGATTTGTCCTGGGAGAAAAGAAGGATAAGATTGAAGAGGTAGAAGTAAAGGGGAAGAAGATTCCTGGAGGATAACTCTCTAGGGTTGTAGGATTAGGTTGCTGAAAAACAAAATACAAACAAACAAACAAATAAAAACGGAAGCCAGAGGAAGACATTCTAGAAGATGGTACAAATCAAACCATTTCCAGACATAAAATTACCAGGGGGAAAAAATAACAATCCAGCAAAATACATTGCACCCAATTTCTTTTAGCTTCAGGCACAGTCATCAATATTTATTTCATTGCTCTTTTATGAGTTTTTAAAAAAAAACCTCATATAATTATATGCATTCATTTTAAAAATAACCAAAAAGAACTCCTTAGCTTTTTAATTAAAAAGAGAAAAGTTTGACATGGGGCTTAGAATCATGGTTAAAGATGACTCTAGTGGCAAGTCAAACATTTTGGAAATGAGTTAATGCACATCTGCTAAAGAACCTGTTGTTTCCATTTGAGCAGAATATTCGGAGTGCAATGACATATGCAAAATAAGAAATTTAATATTTTAAGCCTTCAAGATGAATGTTACAACATCTGAACAAGGATAAATGCCATGATTATTCAATTACCTTGCATCCCAGGGTCTTATTTACCATCAGCTTTCCCAGCATGCTCATCTATTTACTGTTAAATTGAATAATTTCTCCTAAAGGGGATAACATAGTCTTCCTGACAGCTTGTCCCTGAACTCCTGATTTCATAGCATTGATAAACTAATATACAAATGGAAAAATAGAAACTATATAGAAATGGTTGCTTATATGTACCAGATCTAATGCAAATAACAGCTGCGAAATAGACTGCTTAAGCTTGAACTTACTTTATTTCTCTTCTTAACTACATTTCTCTTTGGTAATATTCCCTATTTTAAATACAACATATGAAACAGGCACAAATGGCATACAACTCCATTAAATTGCTGATGGTTCTGTTTTCTCCTGAAGCCTTTCTTGAATGATGCCCAAGCAACACTATAGTTTCCATGTTAGTCTAAGATCATCTGATGAAATTCTTACACTGAGATTAACTATTACTCTTCTTAAATTACTATTTTCCCACTGATGTTTGGCAACTTATTTAAAGAAGAAAGCTAGGGGTCGAGTTTTACTTCTTGCTCTATCAAGGCATTGGCAGAACGCTGACTGTGAAGCTTGGGAGTGTTTTCTTTTTCCTTTTGCATCAGCTATGCTTTGTTGAGACACAACAGGTGAATCCAATATGGACTGATAGATGGGAGTTTCTATTCTTCCACAGTATAAAATAAAATCAACTGGTTTGGTTTTGTGACAACGTATGCATATATATGTATGTATATGTGTATATATAAATATATAGGTGAAATATACATGTACATACATAATATACATATAGTCAGTATTCAGTATGTCTGGGTTCCACATCTATGAATTCCACCAACTCTTGAATAGAAAATATTCAGGAAAAAAATTACATCTGAATTGAACATGATTTTTTTTCTTATCATTATTACCTAAGCAACCCATGACTGCATCTATTTTCATAGTGTTTAAATTGCATTAGGTATTACAAGTAATCTAGAGATGATTTAAAATACACAGGAGTATGTGCATAGGTTATGTGCAAATACTATGTCATTTTGTTTAAAGGACTTAAGGATATTTGAAGTTTGGTATCCATAGAGTGTTTTAGAAGAAATCCCCCATGGACACATAGGAAAAACCATACATACATAAGTATTTGTACATAGGTGTACACACACACACACACACACACACTCACCTCCCCCAATCTACATAGATGTCTCCACTTGCCATACAATTACTCAAACCCAAACATAGAGTTTCCTTGATCTCTTTTCCTCACTGCCCCATCAACAAGTCCTGTTGTCTCTGTCATTTAAAAAAAAAAAAAAAACACCCAAACCTGACTCATTCTCATCTGCTCTGTCACCACTAGTCTAAGTCAACATTAATTCTCTTCTGGATTATACTATGACCCTCGGGAAGCCAGTGGATCTCCTGGCTTCCATTTTTCCTCTTCAATCTCTTGTCCACATAGCAGTAAAAAAAAATCACTAAAAATGTTCCTCTTTAAAAAAATCCTCCCCATATGGTAATAAAGATGGAAACTGACAATCCAAGGTTGTGATCAGGGAATAGGAGGCTCAACTGAGTTAGTCCAAGTGACACCCTATCCCTTGATTGAGTAGTACAAGAAGCACTCCTGTCCCATAACTTCTCAAACAAACCAAATTGAATGACTTCTCCATATGGAAAAATGGGATTTCTGATATAAAATAGAAAGGGCAAAAATGTTTCATAAGCAAAAACAATGGATATGTATTACATGTTCATGTTTAAATTCTTATTAGTCCAAAATGAAATGAGAAAAAAAAATACAAAAAAAAAATTGTTTAAAGGGCTGAGGATACAGCTTAATGATAGAGCATTTGCCTAGCATGAGAAGGCCCTAGGTTCCATAGCTAGCATTTAAATTATATTATGTACATATACATACATATATATAATGTATACATATATATAACATATACACATATAATATGTAAGGTTTTTATGTACATATATATATATAATATGTATGTATCTGAACATAATATAAGAGCTTTTTAAATATAAATGAAGCTACATATGCTTAATTTTAAAAAACTGTCTTTGTGTGTGTGTGTGTGTGTGTGTGTGTGTGTGTGTGTTGCCGGGGATCAAACCCAGGGCCTGTGCATGTGAGGCAAACACTCTACCAACTAAGCTATATCCCCAACCCAAGGTTCCTTATTTTTTAACGGCCTTTTTGATTTTTCTGGTTTTGGTGATAAAATGCCCTTCCTTTTAAATAGAAGGGGGAGTGGAATTCAGTTTTCTTTTTAAGTCTTTACTTGGCAAAACAAGGTCAGCAGCTCTATGATTGTTTCTTAATATCTCATTTGGTTTTACTTGTTCATACTCAAACCTTTGGAAATCCTTAATATTTTGCATGTACTTCCAAAGTGCTTTCTAAACTGTTCTTGGGGTTACCTAAAAAAAAGTGCAGAAGTGCTGGTATAAGAAATTTGGGGATTTTTTTTAAATCACAGCCTTAAAAGTGGTAGACATTGTATACAGCACATCCCATAATTGTTTGACCAAAGAACTCTCTTTGTGAAGAACTATCTTAGAGACTTGTTCAGGAAAATATCAACTCATTCACTCATGAAACACTTCAATTTGCACTTGGTGTATGCTTGTAAATATAATGCATCATTACCCTTTTTATAGAAAGAGAAAACCAAGGGGCACAAGAGAAATTAAGATGCAAATTTAAACATCTGTGATATGTCATTCTGAACTACAACCTTAGTATTTTCAAAATAGTCTTTTCTTAGCTTGATCTGCACATTTGTGAAAAATAATTCCCATTCACATCCTTATACTTTCCCAAATGACTCTGAAATGTCAAGCCATTGTGTAAATTTAAAAAACACAAACTTTAGACCTTTACTGAAGTTAGATTACTGTTGCCAGAGTAACTATCAAGTATCACAAGGCAAGGGAAGCCAGAAAAATATCTCCTTCCATATCAAGCATTGAATAAAGCAAGATGCTTGGAAATCTGTGATGGATAGAACAGGATGTTACAAAACTATTGTTGCTGTACCTGTAAATTCAAAGTCACAAGGTCCATTTGATGACAAAGAGTCAGGAGACAGTTACATAGCTTCTCTTCAAAATGAAACAATAAATACTTTTTAAAAATACTGAATAACACTATGTTTCTTGCTATAAAAGTATGCTGGTTATATAACAGAAGATAAGTAGTTTTATAATTAGCACTTGTTTATAGATGTCATATATTATGTCATGCCTGGAGGGACAAAAGAGGTTCTAATTTAGTCATTCAAATAGAATTTATTGAGGCCATATGGAGAAATGAGAGAGCCATTATACTAATGGTAAATAGACTGAACAATGGATAAATAATTAAACCCAGTACAATGATAGATTAGTTCATGAACATCACATTATTGAGACAAAATGACTTAGCATGGGTTAACACTCACGTAGGTGGGTATGAGCATCTATTCTACTCCTTTCTTCACATTCTCCAGCTCTTCTTATCCTTAACATTAGTAGATAATCATGAGAGAATGGACTCACTTGAGAGAGAGAGCTCAGAACAGGAGGCATTGTGGAGGCTGTTTATATCATAGACTCAATATACAAGAGGGGCTCAGGGGCTCAGGAAATAATGAGGAAAGATATAATTCCTTTTTTTTAAGAGAGAGTGAGAGAGGAGAGAGAGAGAGAGAGAGAATTTTTTAATATTTATTTTTTAGTTCTCGGCGGACACAACATCTTTGTTGGTATGTGGTGCTGAGGATCGAACCCGGGCTGCACGCATGCCAGGCCAGCGCGCTACCGCTTGAGCCACATCCCCAGCCCAGGATATAATTCCTTTTTGAAGTAGTGGTTGATACCAGGGAGCTGGAGAAGCAAGCTTAAGTTACAGAATGCAGGAATCAGGAAAATATAACTCAATACTTCCTCTGAAATCAAGGAAAGTTGTGTCAAGGAAATGTCCAAGTTCATTCCTGGACTTTCCAGGTTAGATAATTCCTTGAGATATGGATAAAATCGGGATGCAGAATTTATCTAGGTATACAAACAGTATAGCTATCTTTGGCACTTAAGTGCAGTGATCAGATAGAGACAAAAAAAAAAAAAAACAACCTTCAGGGATCATTTTAAACAAACCCATACAAATTCAGAGAAGGGGAACATCATTTCTTTTTGAGATAATAATGAAAAATTTCAGAAATGGAGTATGTCTCAAAATACACCCAAATTAATTAGGTAGTCTGTATTCTGTTTTCTTAATTACATCTTTCAGAGTGATTGAAAATTCTGAGTGTAGTAAAAATTTTATTAAAAATGTAGCAAAATCAAGTACAAATGGTCAAAAATATATGAAAAAAATGTTCAAAATCTAGCAATTAGAGGAATGCAAATCAAAACTAAGATTTCATCTCACTCCAGTCACAATGGAAATTGTCAAGTATACAAGTAACAACACATGTTGGCAAGGATGTGGGGAAAAAGGTATACTCATACATTACTTGTGGGACTGCAACTTGTTGCAACCACTGTGGAAAGCAATATGAAGATTCCTCAGAAAACCTGGAATGGAACCACAATTAAATGCAGCTATCCCACTCCTTGGTTTATACCCAAAGGACTTAAAAATCAGCATACTACAATGATGCTGCCACATCAATGTTTATAGCAGCTCAATTCACAATAGCTAAACTGTGGAACCAATCTAAGTGCCCTTCAATAGGTGAATGGATAAAGAAAATGTGGCATATATACACAAGGGAACATTACTCAGCCTTAAAGGAGAATAAAATTATGGCTTTTGCTGGTAAATGGATGGAGCTGGAGAATGTCACGTTAAAAAACACCAATCCCAAAGAATAAAAAGTTGAATGTTTTCTCTGATACATGGATGCTTATTCACAATAAGGGCGGATGGCTAGGGAAGAATAGAGGTACTTTGGATTTGGCAGAGTGGGAAGAAAGGAGGGGAGGGAATATGGGAGTAGGAAAAATAATCGAATGAATAGAGCATAAATGTGCATATATGACTACGTGAACGATGTGATTCAACATGGTACAACCAGAGGAATGAGAAGTTATACTCCATTTATGTATGATATATCAAATGCACTATACTGCCATGTATAACAAATTAGAACAAAAGAAATTTTTAAAAAGATGCAAAAAAATTATAGCCAAATCAACTTATATAATCACCAATACCATTACCATCACCAATTCCATCACCACTTTCAGCAGCAGATCACCTCAATCACACCTTCAATCATGTCCACCCTCATCACCACCAACATTGCCACTGCCACCATCACCAACACCTCCATCATTGTCATCACCGTTATCATAATAGCTAACATTTATTGAAGGTTACTATCGGCCTATCATTATTCTAAAACCTTTACATGATCAACTCTTTAAGCTGTCTTCACGGTCTCAGCTGAGGTACCATTTCCCTTGAATATGCCTTCAATTTTCCTCCTTTCAAGGATGTTTTCTCTTTCTCTGGGTAGGTCTTTTCACATTGTAGTAATGGAACACATTGCTTCTTAATTTACCTTCTTCATGGACAAATTATGCCTCATTCTACTTTAAACCTCCCCAAGTACCCAGCCCAACCCATTGTGTTATTAGTAGTTGCTATAAATCTTTATTTATTTATTTATTTATTTATTTATTTTTGTAAATGAGCAAATAAAAAGATGACATCTAAGGATACATTCTTAAGATTGACTCCCTCATTTTGAAATACAAATAGATGTTTTTGGTTGAATCTTTCCAAAAGGTCAATTAATTAATTTCACATATCTAGGTCAAACTTATGTCTTCAAAATTCCCAGAAAATGAATGACAAGTTACACATAAATCTTGTTAGTTGTGATATAAAAATATCAAATAATCATGAGCACATTAAAAAAAACACAAGTACAGAATGACTATACTGTTGAACATTTATATAATAAGCTTTTGATTTGCAACAGATGTTTATTTGTAAGTCATGCCATTAGTGGTGCCATCTTCAGTGCTGACACATCTTTGTGTCATATAGGAACTGCCCTTGCTGTTGTGGATGCTTGCTGTGGTAGTGGGGCCTTTAGCAACATTTATTGCACCCAAAGTTTGCAGCAATATCAAGCTCTAACCCTAAGTTCTATGCTTACAAAATTAATGTACTTCTCATTCTGAAATGTCTAGTGCTGAGCGTACAACAGTTGTCCAAAGAGGCTTGTTAAATGATAAGTAATTTACTGCTTCATTTGACAAATATAGATAGTTAGAAATAGGAATTAGATATTTTGTCTAAGTACAGGACAATACAGACTAGCTAAAATAATCTTCTTAGATACATCAAACCACAAATGCCCAGCTATCCTTGCAGTTGGATGTGCCAATGTGATTTAAGTACTAGCCAGTATAAGTTAAGCAGAGATTTCCAGTCCTGGTCCATAAAGATTTCCCTTGTGTGAAGTTCTAGCCATTTTCCTATTGTACTCCCCTGACAAGTACAGTGACTGTGGGAATCCCATAGTTAAGTTGAGAAAAAGCAATAACAAACAAAAAGCATAAGATGGAAGGATCCTTAATCTTTGAGTGACAATCTGGAAGAGAGCTGACAAGGGACACATGTTTGAGACCTTATCTGGACAATAAATATAATCAACCACAAAGATTTTAGGGTTTATGATTAAAGCACCTCAATATCTTAATTAACACATAAGTTAGTATCTCAAAGTGGATATTGCTCTAATAGAAATCTTAGTCATGGGGCATATAGTGATAGAAGAAATATCTGAAGCTGAAAAATGGAGATTTGTATTATTGGGGGACAAAATATTTGGCAAGTATATCATTGGCTAGAAGAAAATCAACTAAATGTCCAATTACCTTGTAACTTTAGGGAAAGTTGGAATACTGATGATTATTGCTCCCATTAGCTGCCATTGTTATGTTGCCACAATAAAAATAAAAAGCAAAAGTATTCTTACTCAGGAATTGGCTTGAATTAGAAGCAATTGGAGATCCAGTACTTCATAAGTTTGAAAAATCTAGACTGTTTATATATACCAAAGAGCAACAAGTAAGACTGAAAAATATCTTTGAATAAAACATATTTCAGTTGAAAGAAGTGATTCAGCCTTGCAGCAAAGATCAGTTTGGAGATGTTACCTTCCCACTCAAGCTGTGCTTTCACAAGGTCAGAGCATATCCACAGTTAAGCTGAGAAAGAGAGGCACTGGGCCAAGGAAACTAAGAAAGCAGATTTGACAAGTATATTTAGAAAAAATTGGGGGTATGACGGCTGGCATATGGAACTGACTGGAAGAACAATATCAGAAGCTCCTAGGTTCTTGAGGCAGTGATGCTGCCAGCAAAACCTTGAGCCTAAACTTTCAAATTAAGGAACAAGTTATTATTATGTTGCTCAAACTGGCCTCAAACTCCTGGGTTCAAATAATCCTCCTGTCTCAGTCTCTGAGTAGCTGGCACTATAAGTTCATGCCACTGTGTCTGACTGAGCACAGCCTTTGAAAGCATTTGACTGCTTGAACCCTAGGACAACACTCAGACCCCTTATACCAGAAAGAAGTGAGCAACAATTCAGTCAGTCCCTCAGGGAGAGGATGAAACAAAATGTCCACTTCTAATATAACTACAGAGATGGTAGACAAAGGAATGTATCTGTAGACTAAGGATATAGTCGTAACACTTCTACCACTTCTAAGCTTGGAGCATTCACAATAGGCGATTAGCAGAGAATCTAGCTACTATGGTACAGGCAATGTTTTCTGCCTCCAATTCTTTGCTTTTACTGATGGAATTTATTAGTGAGCTCATTCTTTCTCTACTGTGGGATTGAACATTGGGTGTAGGTGGTGGGTGGTGGGGCGAGAATAACTAACTTGTCTTTCTGTTCATAGACAACCCACAGGGAACCATTTCTAGTTCTGACAGATGGTTGCACATCACTGGAGGAATCCTGTTCTCCGAGTTAGACTCAGAGACCAAATGGAATTTGGGGTTATATTTGGTCTGTGGGTGTGTTACAAGTGTGTTATCTATATGAGAAGAAAAAGGAAACAAGTATTTGGAAACCAGAAAGTAAACTGTGGAAGAGACTGGTTCGTTGATCACAGGAGTCATTTCTTCTTTTTCCTCAGCAAGCAGTGAGACAAGATTTCTCACAGTCCTTTACAGTTGGTCGTGACATGTATTGGAGTTCAAACCCTTGGAAATGAGTGAAGTGATGTGTGCTTCTTTCTAGGATGGGGCAGTAAAAATATCCTGCACCTACTCCCCTATATTTTTTCCTCTTTTATCTTGATGCAAACAAGTCAGAGACTTTGAAAGCCACCTGGACATAATAGCACTGCCATTGGACTTTTGATGCATGAATCACCACTGAGGGAGGAAATGACTGCTGATCAGGAACACTGCTTTGGAATTTGCATGTTTAACAAGTACATTTCTATTGTGGGCTTAAGGTAGCATAGCGTGGTGGGAGTGTGGTGAAGCAAAACTGCTTATTTGTGGCTGGAATACAAAAGAGGAAGAAGGAAGGACTGTGCTCCCACTATTCCCTTCAACAACATATCTTCAATGATCTGAAAGCCTTGAAGTAGGTCCTACCTCTTAAATGTCTAACATCTCCCAACAGCACCGCCCTGGGGACCAAGCCCTTAAGTATTCAAGGAATGCTTAAGATCCAAACTGTAGTACTACCCCAAACCTCATTAGGATAATACACTAGGAACAATCAATATTAGTCATGTGAACTCAGTAAGACAGTTTGTGCAGAAAAAACTAATGGAAATCTTAAGGAGGCCATATCTCCTTTACACTATTCTTGGCTTTTCAATGTTTGCTGTAAATGAAATCCATTCTTTAGCAAAGCTCCAATTAACCCTGGCTGAGACATAGCCACCAGAAAAGTCAGAAGAAATAATTTATGCCCTAACAACTAGAATAAGGTTCTTTTCCAAGGAGTTTTATTGATTTTGACAAATAAGTTTCTAAATATATTTGACATGCATAGGCATGGGTATTTATTGTACAGATTTTTCAACTGGATGTCATTTTTTCCAAGGTTCTTTTATAAGAAACTTGACATGTGTAAAGATGATTATGGAAAAAATATGTAGATCACATTTTCACTTTTCTTTTTTAAGAAAAGTTTCCTTATTCTCAGAAATTCTTGGCCTGTTATAAATCACTCTTGTTCTGTTTATCCAACAGAATATATTATTCTACCACAGAACCATGTATCTGCAACTTTCTTTTAAGAAAATTTACTAGATTATCCAAAAGTATGTGTATGTGTAATTCAATTAAATATGTAATTCAGAGGCAAAAGTAGATATAAAATTGTGCTAGGATTCACAAAGTTTAAATTGTGAGACTCTCTGAAAACACAATATGCTTTTAAAAGTATGGGTTCTTGAAGGGGATAGTGGGACCCCAGCTCCTTCCTCTTCCACTGTTGGGCATCCTGGCTATGCAGTGAATGGTTGTGATATGCTACACACTTCTGCCGTGATGTGCTGCTCTCCAACCCCCACCAGGAGCCTAAAAGATACAGGCCTGTCCAATCATGGACTGAAACCTTCCAAATTGAGCCAAATGAAGTTTTTATCCTATAAGTTGGCTTATCTTATGTATTTGTTAAACTCATAAAAAGAATTGATATGACCAGCATGCATCAGACCCCAAATCAGACTTAAGTCACATTAAATTCTCTACCACAAGAATGGCAAGGAGAGACTTAAGTTTCAAATTTTCTACCATCTTAAGGACTTGGGACTCTTAGCCTCCAGACTCAGTGTTTTGCCTGGGGACCTGGGCCATGAACTTAGTACTATTTTTTTTGTGTGTGTGAAGTAAAGATAATAACCTTTGGGAATTAACTGCCCTGATAGACTTTTAACTTTTTTGATCACTGGAAGCATAACTTATGCATTGCTGTCTCACTGAAACACATTAAGTACTGGTGTGAGTGAGGAATGAGACAAAAGATCCTTGACCAACCACAGTGGCTAACACACTTCAGTGGAACAACTGCTGTTCCTAAATTAACTAAAAAGATTTGAATCTCCCATATAATGCAGAGACAGGAAACTCTGAGGAGTTTAGTAAGAAAAGGAGGATGGCTACATTATCTTCCAAAGAAGTCCTGTCATATGCATGGGGGTCCTGTAAGTACCTATCATCTATTAACCACATCTGTGAGTATGGTTTGCTTATAATAATGATGCATATTCGCTATAGAAAATTCAGGAAATTTTACATAACACACACATACAAACATATACATGGATTGATTATGAAGAAACAAAAATCCCATTAAGTCCACCACTTTAAAAAAGAAATGAAAAAAGGAAAAAAAAGCTCCCATCAACTTTTTTAAGTGTAATTCCAAATAATTTTTAAAAATATGTTGATGTTTATGCATCCTATCATTTTTTTTTTTGGTTTCTGTTTTTGGTGTATAGTCTGTAATTTCTTTCCCTATGTTGAAATAAAGGTGATGTCTCTTTATTTTACTAGAAGTCACATTCATAACTTTAGTATATTTTAACAAAGTTTGTAATATTAAAAAAAATTGTAGTTGTAGATGGATAGAATGCCTTTATTTTATATGTTTATTTTTATGTGGTGCTGAGGATTGAATACAGTGCCTCACACATGCTAGGCAAGCACTCTGCCACTCAGTGCCTCATACTGAGCTACAGCCCCAGCCTTCATAATATTTTTATGTTGAAAAAAAATATAAAAGATGCTGAAAAATTCATTCCCTCCCATGTCTATTCTAGTATATTCCAAGATTATATTCCCACTTATTCTTGTGTGGTACAAAATATGCTTTACTTTATGTAACAAATATTTCCAATAAATATTGTGAACAATTAGTTATTTAAATAATTTTTTGAGAGAGAGAGAGAGAGAGAGAGAGAATTTTCTTTAATATTTATTTTTAGTTTTCGGCGGACACATCTTCGTTTGTATGTGGTGCTGAGGCTTGAACCCGGGCCGCACCATGCCAGGCGAGCACGCTACTGCTTGAGCCACATCCCCAGCCCAAATAATTTTAATGCTAATTATTAGTCTACTCATTGTATAAGTGAGTTTAGAAAATTATCATCAATTTTCAGGTCATTAGGTTCAACCTCCTAGTATTGTTCCTAAATCTTTTGAAATGTTTTGAATCTTTTCATGTTTAATCACATAGTTCGATTTTCTTGTATGTAAGTAACAATTTTAGTTATATTATTTTGCTGTAAATTTTGTAGATGTTGCTGCATTGTATTTTGAGACACAGTGCTACTAAGAAAAAAGTTTGATTCAGGCTATTTTTTCCCTTTATAATACTTTCTTTTCCATATATGTTTGTAGACATTTATAGATCTTTGCATTTCATTAGCCTACACCAGTTGTCCTGGATTTAGTTACTTTATAATGCATATGCCTGGAACATCATGATTTCATGTTGATCTGCAGATGGGGCTCCCAATCCATGTCTACAAAGTGATTTTTGGTGCTTTTGTTATGATGTTGTTGGGTATAACAATGATCCAAAAGTTTGTTATTAACCTACTGACTCCATATCTATAATCGTATCTCTTATTAAATAACTAAACATTAGAATTTAAAGCATTTCTTTATACAAGGCTAATGCTCAAAATATTAATTTTTATTATGATTAATTGCTTTAACTTCTTCTTTTTTTCTCCTGAAATCTGGTTGATTTTCTGTCTTCCTCTTCCTCTAACCAACAACAACTCAGTTCTGTAGTGCTAATTCTTTACAATATGAGTTTCTTTTTTGTTCTTTAGCATATTGGGGATTGAACCCAGGGTCTTGTGTTTCTAAATAGTCTTTCATTTCTGCAATTACATTTGGCTCATTTTGGGAGGTTTCAGTCCATAATTGAACAAATGTCTTTCATTTCTGAATGACAGTTTCATTTCTGCAATCTTTCCTTAGTATGGCTAGCTCCCTTTTATATCTAATTCACTTGCATTATTATCTCATCATCCATCTCATTATTCAGAACATTAGATGATATGTTTTAAATTTTATTAAATTCCTTCATATTGTCAAAGACTTGTTTAAAATTTTCTTATAATTCCTTAAGAGTGATACCATGATACCTTCCAAAATGTGTTCTTAAATCTACCTTTTGCATGCTAGACTCCTTTCTTTCACTCCTGGGCTATATTTTGCAATAAGTGGAAACTAGGTAAGGTCCAGGTAGCATTGATTACTTAAATCCCTCAGGGATTTATAGAATTCAGCACTTTTCCTCTCCTGAATCTTCTCATCTGCACTCAATTGTCAATGCTAATAGAGCCCTTTACCAACTAGGCATCATCCTAACAGATGAATAGTCTCAAACTTAACAATCTTCCTTCTCTGAAAATTTCTTTCTCGTGACCCTAAGTCTGCCATGCACCTGACAAGCATTCAAGTCCCCAGGCTTAGTGTCAGTAGAAACTTAAAGCCAGGACTTTGGAATAATTACTGCCTGGGATTATTAGTGCTAAATTTTAAGCTGCCTTATATCATTTTGCAGGATATCATACAAAATGAAATGCTATTAATAATACTGTCATTATGGAAAAATGTATTATATCCAACACACTGACAAGATAACCTTTGAAATAATGTCTATCATTTGGCACTTCTCTGTATTATGTTAAAGTTCCTTGCATATTTCTTTCTCCTTTATAACTTGTAAGCTTTTTTGTTTGGTTTTCTTGTCTGGGGGAAGTTGTAAACCTTTTGAAAAAAGAAAATTTCTTACTCAGTGTTTTTTATTATCCACATGGATCTTGTAGAACACATCACTTTTACAAAAATCTGGCGCTATCTTTTAACATGTTTCATTTTTATCATTAGTTTCTTACTGGTTACCTCACCATTCTCAGTTTGTTCACTTAACCAAATATTTTGCCATTACAATAAAGGTGTGGCAGTTTGGGACCTTCCAAGCCCTATTTAGTGAATATTTAAAATTTACCACAGGAAGATTCTTAAGAAGCTTACAGCTTTAAAAGGGGGAAAAATAGAAATAGACTAATAATGATACAGTAAATCACTAAGTGAAAAAAATTAAATTTTGAATTCTTTCAAGAGTTAGTTGAAAAATAATTTCCTCTAAGAAGTTTCTCTGGACCACTTGGGCTATGCCAGCTCCTTTGGATATCTATTGTATCCTATGCATAATTCTGTCTCAATGCTGACCACATTATTTGAAACTACTTGCATATATATGTGGCTCACTTGTGGTAGCTCAGCTTCCTGCTGACCTTTGTAGTTTTGGAACACAGGTGCTATATGGACAAATTAATTCTCTCTAAAGGGTAACTTGAATGGTCTACAGTTCATCTCTAGATATCTGTAGAACAAAAATTTTTATGTTCCTTAATTCTATACCTCAACTGTAGACAGAAGTTTTTAAATTCCCCAAGGTTTTTCATTCAAGGAAAGAGAATGCTTCCCCAGTACATATATTCTGCCTTGAGGGGTGACCAACAGGTGGCTAAAAGTGAGGGTAGTATAGAAAGAGCCTGGACATGCAGGCTGGAGCACCATGAGGCTGTGTAGCATGGAGGAAAACACTAAAGTGGAAAGAGAGGAGGGGTGGGCTGCAATCTTGGAATAGGTATCAGAGGCTGTTTCCCTCAGTATCACCACATCCCATGATGAAGTGCTAGATGTGAATCTTGCATTCCTTTGTCACTAAGAGGGTAACTTCACCAAGGTGTGAAGATAGAGCATAAAATAGGGACATTTTCTGAGCTTAATTTATAGCTTTGAAGTAATTAAGCATAGGTTATGAGGGTCTCTGTTTATGCCCTTGCCCTGCAAATGTTAGGGGTGAGCCTAGATGTCCCTACATTGGAGAGCACCCCCAGAGATCAAGTGGAAGGGAGACAGAAGTTTCAGGAAGAGAACAGAAAAGCAGCAGCTGAGATGAGAAAATGGAAGTTCAATTACATTAGGTAACTTGTCCATCTGAAAACTTAATTACCCCTTTGCCATGTGACCTAATAGATTCACAGGTTGTTGGAATTAGGGACTAGTCATTTTTGGTATAATTATTCTGTCTACTACAAGCTGTAATCACCTGCAATTTGGTTGTGGGCACTCTTCTAGATGCTTCCTCGGATAGCTGTGTAATTAATTACACCTTGTAGTTACATTGAAAGGAACCCTGCAGAAAGAGAGGGAGATTGAAGAAGCCAAAAGAACAACAGTGAAACAAAGACTTCATGCCTTTGTCCCTTACTTCTTTGCTTGGTCAATTAATCTCTCTCTACCTCACTCTGTCTCTCCTATTTTTCTTACCCTTCCTCCCTCTTCCTTAACTGGACAATCGATTCATAGTATTTAAATAGTTTCTGTGGACAGAAAGAGCTTGAAATGCAAAACCTAAATAGATTTTGTTTGTCACATAAACGGAGAGACAAGAGAGACAGAAAGACAGAGACAGAGAACTAAGTTGCATGCATTTGCATGGGGAATAACAGATATTGACTAACATGCATTGAGTATTTACTCTCTGTTACACATTATACTAAGCACTTTACATGGGTTATCTCATTCAGTGCTTATAATTGCCATATTTAGTGGGTATTGTTATTATTACTAACTCATTTCACAGATGAGAAAAGTGAACTTGGAAAGATTAAATAATTTGTCCACTATCATATACAAGTTAAATAAAGGAACCAGTCTGAGAACCAAGTCTAGACCCTCATGGAATCCCTCTACCACCATAACCTTTTCTGGGAATCCTCACTAAGCTTCCCCAGGGAAACAAACACCTACCCTAAACTTAAACCCATCAGGCATGACCACAGCTGGTTCACATAAATTGAACATTTCCCCAAAGTGTAACATATTCCAGGACCTGTACTACATGCTAGAGATACAAATACAATAAGAAAATGTCTACATCCTTGAAGATTTTACAGTTTAATTCCAAGTGGTGTTAACAAAAACATAAGGGCTCAGTGGTAAGAGAAGGTAAGACCAATATATGGAATCAGGTATTAATACTAAGCATTCTACTATGGGTCTTTTGGTATAAACTCTCTGGAATGTGACCAGTCTGAACTTGACCTTCTCGATTTATATAAATGGTGAGATCACTCCTCATTTTGATGCTCCATGTCAAGGTTGAAAAATGATCTACTTTAATTCAAAATTTGCTGAGTTGATTTTGCCTTAAGGATACTCCAATAACCCTAATTTAATTCTTAGCAATTTCCAAGAAAAAGTATTAAACTAATAGCTATTCCCTGGTGCACAGCAATTTTCTCAGAGGAAATGATCCTGAAAGTTTAAATTTTACTGCATAGTGTAGATTTATTTTTGGTGTGTGCATGCGTGTGCTGCAGATTGAACTCAGGGACTCCTGCATCCTAGGCTTTAACACTGAATTACAGCTCCAGTTTGTTTGTTTTTTTCCAGAACTCTGATATCTGAAAGTTAGAGTAGAAAGCAGTTGTGTAAATGAGCTTAGACATAGCCTAATCATGTCATCTGTTTGCCATAACATAACTCTTTTACCCTAATTTTCACCATCCTCTGCTTAGTTTGAAAGACACATAAATACAATTGGTTAAATTTCAAGTATTTTCCTAAAGGAATATGAAGTTGGAAGACCAATGCCTTACCAGAAAGCATCAACACTGAACATACATTCAAACTTTCAAGAATATGATCAAGACTGATGATGTCACAGTGAAACAATTCACAACTCAGTGAAACTTGAGGCTGGGTAAACTTCTCAACCTAGCTCTTTTTGTTCTTAAATTTATCCTCATTTTTTGGGTACATAAACCAAAATCACATTTGTTATCTCAAATACCTTAGTGAGGTTATTCTAGACAGACAACCTAGAAGGTGAGCAGTCACTTGATCAGTTACTACAAGATGTGCTTCCTTGCAGTCTTGTGTATCCTTGCTGACTTGGCTTTAGTAAATAGTCTTGACCCTAGAAGTTGGAAGCTTTCCCAGGATTTACCTAAGGAATAAGTCACCGAGATAATTTTGACAATTTAAAGATATAATTTCCATCACTATTGACAACAAAGAATATAGAAAATTCAATGACATTGCATTATAACTTCTGATCATCTGTTAATTCTAGATTGTAGACATACATTTGGGTTTTTAGTCTGTGAATTCAACCAACCAGGAGATTGAAAATATTTTTTTAAAAAACTATATCCCTACTTAACATGTATAGACTATTCTTATTATTCCCTAAACACTATAACTAATTACACAATATAAGTAACTAGATTAACTTAAGATATAAGGAAAATGTGCATAGGTTATATGAAAATACCATGCTATTCTATATAAGGGAATTGAGCATTTGCAGATTTTTTTTGTGTACTAGAGATAGAGCCCAAGCTAAGCACATGCTCTATCACTATATCTTCAGATTTTTGTATCATGGAACTAATCCCCAGTAGACATTGAGGGATGACTTATTTAAGTAATTCTATTTTGTCCAGGCATAGCATTGAACACCTATAATCCTAGCTACTTGGGAGGCTGAGGTAGGAGGATCCAAATTCAAGGTCTGCCTTAAGCAACTCAGTAAGATCCTGTTTCAAAAAAGATAAATACATACATATATACATACATACATCCTTCTATTCTGGGACTCTTACTTAGAAAATTTAGCATGAGGTGTTCAATGTAATAGTCATGACATTTGATGCAAAAAAATGAACTGAGCATCTATTCTTCTATGCTCAGAATTGTTCTGTGACCTATGGCTCTTATACTCAATAAATACACATTTAATTAATGGTATGTCAAAAAAAAGAGGTGGAATTGAGTCATGAATCTCACTAGGCTTACAATAAATTTATAAAGAGATATAAAACTGAGGATTTGAAAACAATTACAGAACAATGTATTATGAAACTAAGTGCTAAAGTGTGTTAGTTCAACAAAGGAGGGCACAAGTATGCAGAGTCACAGAGAGCTTCACCGAGGTATAACATTGTGTAACATGCACAGCCTCTCACACAGAAGGTAGCTGAACTCTTGTGCACTTTTTCTCCAGAAGTCTTTAAATGCTGGAGTTTCCAGGACTTGGTCCTCATTCCTGTTCTCACCTCCATCTGCATTGTCTCTTTAGGTGATAGTATCCAATTTCAGAGAGCACATCATTCTCAGTTGATCTCTGATGTCAATCTTCCCTTGGAGTACCTGATAGAAAGATTCAACTACATACTTGACAGCTCCATTTCTGTGTCTAGTGGGTAATTCAAAAACATATCCAAAATAGAACGGTTAAACCCTACTCTTCGATTTGCTATGTCCCCAATATTCCATAATTCCATTAAAGATGACACTATACATCTAGTTACTTGCACCAAAATCTAGTTATCACCTGCTATTCTTCTATTTTCCTTATTGCCCACATCCAATACATCAGCAAGTTCAATCACGTCTTACCATCTTCACTGTCTCCACTTTGGCCTAAGCCATTATCCCCTTTCTTTTCACCAAAAGCCATGGTCTCTTAACTGGTCTCCCTGTTTTCACTCTTACACACCTACAACTTAATAAGCAGAGTTATCTTTTCAAAAACTTAGAACATCATTATACTTAAAACAGTCCAATGATTTCCAAACCAATGGAATAAAACCTAATTTTTCTTCCTATGCACTACAAGATCCCAATCCAGTAAATCATGAATCATATGTGTGATTGGTAGATTGTAATCCACATTTGAAAAACCGATAGGGTTCATAAAAATTACATTATTTTATGACAGTTTTATTTGATAAGAATTATTTTGTGATAATTTTATTTTTTGTATATTTAGATGTAAAAGGAAAACCCAAAGCTGGGTGTGTAACTCAATTCTGCCTGAAGATGATGTGAGATTCCACAGGCACAATTAAGGGCTCAGCCCAAAAGACCCCTCCCCACCACCACTTCTTGCCAATTACAAGCCCCAGGTGATATGACCTGTGCTTCTGATCCACTGGCTATAAATCAAGATACTCATTATTCCCTCCTAGGATTCAATTAATTTGCTAGAGATGCTCGTAAAACTCAGGAAAATACTTACATTTGCCCTTTTATTATAAAAGATATTACAAAAAAAATTTTTAAAAGATATTACAAAAGGAAAAAAATGGACAGCCAAATGTAAGAGATACATAGAGCAAGTCATCTGAGAAGGGGTGCTGAGTTTCCGTGCTCTCTCTGGGTGCTCCACCTTTCAGGAACCACCACATATTCATCTATCCCAAATTCACCAAATATGGTCCCTTGGGGGTTTGATGGAGGCTTCATTACACAGACACACTTGATTACATCATTGACCACTGGTGATCAACTCAGTCTCCATCCTCTCTCCACTCGGCAGAGATGAAGAGTAGGGCAGAAAGTTTCAACCCTCTAATCACATGGCTGGTTTACCTAGCACCAGTCCAGAACCCTCAGGAGCCCTCAGCTATCAGTTATCTTATTAGCTTATGGGAAGACACATCACTTTGGAGATTACAAGGATTTTGGGAATTATGTGCCAGGAAACAAGATGAAGGTCAAAATCTATATCTTACATGCGATCACAATAACATACTGGTGATGTGTACATGTGTTTTCAACACAAAATGTATTTTTTCCAAATGAGTTGTTATAAAAAAAATGTTTGCCAACCCCTGGCTATATGATATGGTTCATCAGATATATAATCTTGTCTCAAAGTGACCCATTCCTTGCTCCTCTTGGTGCTATAGATAAACTTCTAGCAAGCAAGCTCACTGCTACCTCAAGGCATTTATGCATATTACTCCCTCTGTTTAGAATGATTTGTCTTTAGATTATTCATGCAGGTGATCTCTCTTATTATTCATATCCCAATTCAAGTATCACCTACTTTACATATAGACATCTTACATGTAAAGTAGCATCTTCATTCCTGTGCCTCTTGCATGGTTTAGCCCATCATGCCATGGCTTACCCCATTATACTGTTAAGCTTCCTCTTAATACTGTATCCATCTCATCTCATTCATTTACTTATTTGTTACTGCTTTTCTCTATTAGAATATAAACCTCCATGAGTTTATGGACCAGAGCTGCCTGGCTTACTACTGTACTTTCAGTGCAAAGAATGAGGTTTATCATAAAGAGGTGTTCAATAAGTATTTGTCAAACAAATAAAAAATTCCTCTGTGGGAGGCATAATTGGGGAGGTCTGTGATCTCTCCTGAGCTTCTCAAGGCTGCATTTAGAAAAATCCAAGCAGTAGAATTAGTATTCAAAATTCCTCCCTTTGGCTTTGTGTTCAGTCCAAGAGGCCATTCATTTCAGCACATTAAAGTGTTAATTATGGGGTCTGGCTTTTCCTTTCTTTATGTGGAAAGAATAAATAGTCATTATTAAATAGTCATTTAATAGGCAGTGGTTTCTTTCAGGTCAACCATCATTAAAGTTGCACAAACACATACATAAGTAAAGCCATTTATTTAAAACTAGGACAGACTGACTTAATAGATTCCATTTCTCTTCTCACCATCATGTATGCTACCTGCTTAGAATACAGAGTCTTTTCTGTCCTTCCTTCTCAATGACTTCCTGGCTTATGCCAACATGTACATCATTGTTATGGTTAAAATAACTCTTTAATCTATAGCAAATTAATTCCAAGATAGTGAATTTTTTCTGGCATTGCTGATTTTTGTTAACATTAGTGTAGACATAAAGTGATTTTAGAGGAGTAAAAAATTTGACAAATCAGTAATTTTGCATTACCTGTACTGTATTAAGTATTGCTTTCTCTGAATTTTCATTGAAAATAGAATGTGGTTTGTTAAACATAGGAACATCAGACTAGGAATTAGTTATTTAGTATCCTGATCTTAGCTTTCACCTTAAGTAGCTGAAATGTTTGGATGAGTCATTTAAATTCCTTGAGCCTCAGGTTTCTCATTTGTACGAAAGTGGGCCAATTCAGGTAAAAATGTCTTACAATTTATTGAAAGTTATTATAGTACAAGCACTATTTTAAATGAATCCTCAGCTAAACCTCACCAAAACCTTATGAAGTGGATAGTATTATTTCTACCATCATATATATATATATATATATATATATATATATATATATATATATATTGAGGAGAATGAGGCAGAGAGAGAATAAATAACATAGAGAATAAGTGGTGAAGACAGTTATAACTTAGGTGATTTAACTCCAAAATTCACACTCTATTATATATACTGTCTTACTACTGTGGGTCACTGTTCTGCCCATTTTTAAGAGTAAAATTTACAAGCTGTGAATCCTTGCATCCCATATTAGTCTATGTATGTACTTATCCCATTCTTTCTGCAGCTTGGAAACTACTTAAATATAGGGACAAAGCTCATCTTTGAATACTCTGTACAATTAGCTTAGTGCCTTGCATGCAATAAGTATTCAATATCTAATTTAAAAGTGGCCAGGAGTTGAGATGATTCAGGGAATAGTTTGAGGATAAACTAGATGAAATATGAAAGCCTTTGAATATTTCAAGAATATTATTCTTGAAAGACTCGGATGTGCCTGCATAAATTCACCTTTGATTTACTCCTCAATCCACAGCAACCCAATGTTCATACCCCATCAGTGCCTTGAAACTGTTCTTGCCAATGTCAACAGTGAACTTCAAGAGACATTTCTCAAGGTAGTTTATTGTGTCTCTTGAGAACATCTGTCATTGGTGCCTATCCCTCCTTAGCACTCAGCCTCCCTTGAATTGGGAGCACAGCCCTGTCCTGGTTGCTCCCACTATTCAGGCTGCAGTGCTTCATGCTCACTCCAGAATCCACTTTTTTACATATACTTACAACATTGGTATCTCCTAAGAGTTTATCACAGGCCCTTCTCTTGTCACTTTACACACCTTTAAAGACTTATTTCTTCCCTTAGCTTTGCTCTACCACCCCCATATGCTAAGGATTTTCAAATCCCTACCTCCAGCTGAGACCTTACTTATGAACTTCAGATCTAGTACAGTGGTGCAAAGTGAAAACTTACTTTAAAAAAACTTTAAAAAATGGTATGATGGGTTGGGGATGTGGCTCAAGCGGTAGCGCGCACGCCTGGCATGCATGCGGCCCGGGTTTGATCCTCAGCATGTATAAACAAAGATGCTGTGTCCGCCGATAACTAAAAAATAAATATTAAAATTCTCTCTCTCTTTAAAAAAATTGTATGATTCTGGTGGACTTTGAATAGTTAATATTCAAAGTGTACAAATAAGGAATCCCCATTCTGGGTATGGATAGCTAATATTTGGAGTACCTATATTCCACAGGCAGCTTTATAATGCTTCATATTCTCAGTCTCTCCCAGAGTTCTTACTTAGATAGCAATACTATAAATATTTTTTGTGTGAAATGAATGGTGCATAAATTATATGCTACACTATAAAGACTATGTAGAGATCCACCAAGCCCAACATCTTCTACCTTTAAGGTATTACTCAAGCACCAACCTCAATGGACTTCTGTCTCCTACTTCATAATGAACTTGTCACCTGATTCAACTCTATGGTTGATGGATCATACCAAACACAAAATTCAAGATGAATATTATTTATCCTGAACATCCAAAGGATGTTCAGGATAAATATATATTAAGTTCAACATATGCGAAAATGAACTGATTATTTTGCACAAACTTGCTACTCCTTGTATGTTCTTTTATTCAATCAATGGACCCACATTCACTCGATGTTCCAAGCCAGAAATCTGATAACTCTCTACCTTTCAGAATGAATTCTACAAAAACGGGAATCTGTGCTTTTTATTACTGTGTTTTTATTAGTATGTTATAATTACATACAAGAGTAGAGATCATTGTGACATATTCTCACATGCACATAAAAATTTGCTCCATTTCATTTGCCTGTGTTTCCCAGTTCCCTTCCTACTCCTGAACTCCTTCCTCTACTAGTCTTTCTTCTATTTTTAATTATAATAATAATTATGCATGAAAGCACTAGTCATTGAGATATATATTTATATAGCATAATTTAGTTGATGGAAATCTGTATTTCTGATTATATGGTAACTAAGTATATGGCAAAAATAAAAGTGATATGAAAAACATCTATTAACTGCTAAGAGCATAGGCAGTAACCCGAAAGAACAAATGCCAAACCCACTTCCAATGAAAAACAGTTGTAAGTATTACTTTGAACAAGGTAGGTTATTTCTGCAATTGTACCTGCTCCTGGTCTGTAAATGCTGTTATGCATTAGAGTGGGTATGTCAGTGTTAGCCACGGTATCCTTTGCACCTTAGTAGTGCCTGACATAAAGCAGCCTCTTATTGAATATATGAGTGAATATGAATGGGAAAATTGATGAATCAATAAGCCAATACTGTTTTTACCTAACTTTTAGTATACTAATTTTCAGAACCACTTTTTATCATAAATTGGGAGCAGTATGACATTTAAGAGTAATCTAACACTTTTTAGTTCAGCATTAAATCATATTTGTTGCTTTTCTAGTCCTGATAGCAAACCCCAAATTCTCATCTTAGTCATTCTTTTGTATCCTTAGGAAAGGAAATGATTCCCTTTCTTTCCCTCCAACTCTACTTTCCTCCTCCAGTTTCCTCTTTAAGGAAGAGAGTACAACCCAAACACAGAGACTGGGAAGTTTCCTTAAAGCCTATAAATTGATATCCCACACTTGGTGCAATTGACTTTTTGATTCCCTAATTCAACAAATGTTTATTGGCAAACTCTTGGAATAGAATAATGTATGAGTCACACTTTCATTCTCTTTGAAAGCTCACTTTATATTGGTGAAGATAACACTCAGATGAGTCATTTAAGTAAATAAGTGCCAAAGCTTTGTTGTCCAAAGGCAGCCTAAACTCAGCAGGGCAATAAGAATATCAAATAAAAAAAAATCAGAAGAGACTGATGGAGTTGATATAAAAGAGAAACAAAACAATAACCAGTGGACAAACAGCTTTACAGACTTTCATAACCTTATATTGTCGCTTTATATTATTTTAATTTGTATTATATGTGGGCTACACAAAAGCATTTGCCCCTGATAAAAGGACTCTCTAAAGGCTTACCCTACTTCTAATAAGTGCTATGTTAGAGACATAGGTAAGATGCTATGGGAGCATCCAAGAGGATAATTAAGTCAACAGGGGCAGGTGAGTGTAAGAGACAGGAAAAAGGAAGGCATTTCAGAGGGAATGGTGCCTGAGCTATGTCTTAAAAGAAAATTAATCAGGTAAAGGTGTCAGAAGGTAGAAAGGTAAACCATCCCTTTGGTGAAATGCATCCATCACCTAGGGGTAGGTTCCCAATACTTCCTGTTAGCCTAGCCCATCACCTGTTAACTCCCTATTTTCTATTAAATCTGCTGCACTGAACCTTTACACTCTGCCTGATTCTGTTCTATATTACCTACAAGGTATAATTAGCTCCAAATCTCAAGCTTGGTTACATCCCAACATTCAAGATTCACAGCCCATTTGTTCCAGTTTACTCATATTTCCTACTTTTGCTCTTCCATCAATAATCATCTGCACTTTGGTTAGAGATGGAACAATAAACGGAATCATCGCAATAACTTATTCAAAAGTTATTTTCTGTAGGAAATCTTTCCTAATAGATAAAACTGTATATGGAAAGGGCTTCCTTCTCATATTTTTTTTTTAGAACAAATGTTCATAAACATAGATGGCAATAGAAATAGTCATCAGTATGGAAATTCATAACTAAAGTCATTTTACTATGATGGCAAACATCTCAGCTGACTGAATTCCATCTCTCTTTGCTTTGCAATGGTCACTTGTCATTTCAAATGCTAACTATAAAATACCCACACTGTGCAGTCACCAAACTTCCTTGATTCTTTATGTAGTTTGTATTTAGCCTTATTCCCCCATAATTTATCACTGGTGAAAACTTTATCAGAGTCGGGGAGGCAGGAGAGCTATAAATTACTTAAATATCTTAATGGAATTTAATAGTTTTGAAAAATTAGAGCATTTCATGTGGGAGCAATATCAAAATAGATGACCCAAAACTAAAGTCGTTACCCAGAATCTGCACTTACTGAATTTTCTCCTGGGGCTGCTAATATTTTTCAGCTCTTTCTGTAGAGAAAAACAAACAAATTGAGTCCATGTTTTTCCTCAAAGCTCTCTGCTCTCCTATAAATGATAAGGTGATATTTCATGAAGTATCCATTAGACCACTTAGCCTCTGGTTTAAAAGCTCTAAAAAAAGGCTTTTTTTGGTGAATAACTTTGGGAAACATCAATATCACATACTCTTGGTTTAGAGATTGACAATGACACCAGCATGTTAGACACCATGGTGTTCTGGTAAACATCCTGGTTTTACTTTGTTAAATCCTCATTTCACAAATGAGTTCAGAACAGGTTGCCCCCTACAATATCATTATCCCCACCACTCCATACAAAACTAGATTGGGAAAGGCTGTACCATTCCTTCTATTGACTTCATACATCACAGATATGAATGCTGGGTAATCCATGCCATTTATTTTGATCCTATATAGTAACTGAAAGTGTGCACATATTTTTGATGTTTGTTGTATTTGATGGGAGTTAAAAAGCCTGGTGTGGGCACTTCTCCAATACCAGTCCTTTACTTCCTCAAATCTAGTGTGGATTTTCCCAACTTTTTATCAAAGTATCAGTTACTGTGGGGATATATACTGAAGGAAGCGAAAATAAAAATATAAATCCCAAAGAATGATGGTTATTAGCACTGAACCATAATGCTGCAGGCTAAACAGATATTTCTTTACTGATGAATTCTATCACCACACACTCCATGTTTTCCTCTTAAAAAGGCAGTGAAAGTCTTGTCTTTGGCTTGGATGAATGCTCCATCAACTGCCAGGAGATCTGCAGGTTTCTACACAATGATTCTGAGAAGAATTACAGCTTCTCAGCAAGTAAATCCCAAGAGGCAGGTGATTTAGTCAATCAGCCTCAACGGCAGCTATTTTAAACCATGGGTTTGTTCTCTTCAAAAGCACAAAACTTTATTTATTTCAGAGTCATTTAAAAGTTTTGCTTTTACCTGTTTTCTTTTTCTTTCCATCCCAGCTACTATTTCTAAGAAGCTGATTTAAAGTAAAAAGTAGGTAAAGAATTCATGATTTCTGCATTACTGCTTAAGTGTATACAAAGCTGGTTAATTAATTTCACTGTAAACTATTGCAAATATTCAAAAACTTCTTATAAAATAACTAACAAGATGTCATAGGCATAATGAAGTTAGATGTTAATCCATATCACCCTTTGGTTTTTATAAGAATTTTAGCACCACAAACCTATTTAATGTTCTTTTGCACAGGACTCATGTTTTGTCCCTTGTTCTATTTTCTGACATGTAACAATTCCTTGTGATTATAATATTCATTTATCCATCCATCCATCTGGCTAATATTACTGACAACCTATTGTATGTTATGCATGTCTCTGTTTTTCCTAAATTACTTTTACAAATGATGGCAATATTGTATTAAATAAAATCAGCATTTGACTTTGCAACCCAAATAAAATTTATCTGTATTGGAGAATCTAGATTTTGTCAAAAAGTGTAGGTCACTGATACTTGAGGAAAATTAAATAAGGTACAGGCTGTGCCTTTTGTAGGCCAGTGTTTCTCACAAAAGCCTTATATCAGAATCACTTTAAGAGTTTATCTAAAAAGCATACCCATAGGCACTAGTTCAAGACACAGGATTGGGCATTTTTAACAAGTACTCCAGGTACTCCTTATACATAGTTTTGAATCATGAATGTCTCCCAAAGGCCCATGGGTTAAAGGATTGGCTCTCAGGATGGCATTATGGAAGGTGATAGAAACTTTAAGAGGTGGAACCCAGTGGGATGTCTTTAGTTCATTGGGGCATGCCCTTGAAGGGGATGCGGGACTCCAGCCCCTTCCTCTCTATCTTTTGCCAGGTCCTCTGTTCTCTGGCTTCTGATGGAAGCAGTTTTGCTCTGCCACATATTCCAACATGATGTGGCCACCTCATCCCAAGCCGAAAAAGTGGGGTCAACCATTCATGTAGTGGAATCTCCAAACTGTAAGCCAAAATAAAAGATTTATTTTTTGTCATGTAATCATCTCGGGACACTTCATTATAGTGACAAAAATATTAGGAATACATACTCTCTTCAATAGGAACATATTGAATTTCAAGTTTTTTCATTTATTGGACTTTCTATATGATGTCTTCTGGGGGGGGGGGAGATTCCAGTGCTAAAATCCCTGAATAATTACTTCAAGTGTAGCATCACTTGAAAGTCATATACAGGAGACTCTTTAGATACCGCATCATTGCATTTTAAATATGGCATAGAAGAGAAAACCTGGATTTTGAAATCAGCAAGCTATATCTCCAATACGTACAAGCTTTATAAACTTGAAAATCTAACTAATTTCCACAGGTCTTCGTTTTCTCATCTATAAAACTGGGATACTTGGAGGATTTAGTGACAAGATAGTTGTTCAGACTAAAATATACAAACATCTGGCAAAGGAGCTGGCTTACATTATGCCCTCAGCCTTCCCCAATTCTGCCAGCCTTCATAGAGTAGCCATATCAGAACTATTTTTTGGGGGGGATGTGTGTGTGTGTTTTCTGAAATGCTGTTTTTGAAGGCATTTGTGTTGTAAATTAACTTTAAAATGTGTTGCCATAATCAAGTTCATTTCTTGGGTTAAAACATTTTTTTCCCATTTTATGGCAATGGAAATTATTTAAACCACAATGTTTCCTATCAGCTTCAGAAATCAGAAAGTTTGAATGAAAAATTAATGCTCAGTAACAGAACATAATTGTCAGTTTCCTTTAGATTTATATTTTTAAAAAACAGATCCTTAATTTATTCAACAATTTTTTTTGGACACCCAATCAATTTATTGAGAGGGTATATTGTCAAGGAGAAGTGTCAAGTTTGACTGGCTAGGTGTAAATAATCTTCATTTATTAGCTGAGAAGTGTTGAATGAGCAATTTATTAGTCTCAAAATTTTCAAGTATTAAGTTAAATTAAAAATAGTTCTCATAGAATTTGTTGTGAGGATTAAACAACCTAAATCATACATAGTATTTAGAACAATACCTCACATTTGACATGGACTCTAGCAACTCTAGTCTCTGCTGTTTAGTGTTATTTACCAGAGAGAGATTAATTACTGAAGATACATGGTAAAAATGTCTCAAACAGGGTTGGGGTGGTGGCTCCATGGTAGAGTGCTTACCTCACATGTGTGAGGCACTGGGTTTAAGTCTCAGCATTACATATAAATAAATAAATAAAATAAAGGTCCATCAACAAATAAAAAAATATTTTTAAAAAAAGTCTTAAATAGGTAAAAAATTAAAAGAGACATATAAATAACCCAATTAGAAATAAGTGTACTGTTAAGTATATCTTTTTTTTTAACTGGAGCTTTATAGTTGTACATAGTACAGGGTTTATCCTAACAAATTCCTACATGCATGGAATTTTATTTCAGTTCATGATTCCCCATTTTTCCTCTTATCCTACCCCTCTTCCTCTACTCTACTAGACTACCTTGCACACATTTATTCATTTATATTTGATTGGTTCTTTTTATTTATGCATAAAGGTGAAGTCCCCCGTGGCATATTCATATATGCACATAATGTGACTTTTAAAGAATTCATTCTGCATTGCCTCCCGTTTCACATCCCTCTGCTCTGCCTCTCCATCTCCTCCTTCTACATTACTGATCTTCCCTTTATCTTTATGATACCCTATTCTTCCCTACCCCTTTTGTTTATATTCCTCTAGTTTCCACATATGAGAGAAAATATCTTACCATTGAGTTTCTGAATCCAGCTTATTGAACTTACCATGATACCATTTTCATCCTATTACCGGCAAATGCCATCGTTTCATTCATTTTTATGACTGAGTCGAATTCCATCGTATATATACTCACACATATTGCTGAGTTGATTCCATAATTTGGCTATCGTGAATTGTGCTTCTATAAACACTGAGATGGCTGTATCACTATAATATGCTGATTTTAGCTCATTTGGGAAAAATACCCAAAAGTGGGATAATAGGGTCATATGGCAGCTCCATCCATAGTTTTTTGTTTGTTTGTTTGTTGTTGTTTTTTAAGGAATCATTATACTGCTTTCCAGAGTGGTTATACTAGTCTTCAGTCCCACAAATAACATACAAGTGTACCTTATAAAATATATCTTATAAGTGAATAGTGAAGTTAATAAGATTATCTACCCCATCTTATCAGAAGAATATTCACTACCACCTTTATGTGATTTTGACTTTGATTTCTCTCATGACCACATTTCCATTTCTTTGGAAGGCATTGCTCATTTAGCTTTCTTGAGATTGTCTCACAAATGAGTAGATGAGCAGCAAGAAATGCATACTCATTGATACGTGCTTGATAGAGTACTCTAGAGCATGCAGACCATTATAAGGTGGTCCCCACTCAAACAGATCACACTAAGAAAAAGGAGACATTTTAGTTGATGTTTGCTCTGATCATCCTAGCATAAGCAATGCAAATGAAGGAATAACACAAGCAGGACTCTTGCTGAATAGTTAAACACCTCATTTGTGTTTCCTTCTCACTACTTATATTCCAGTTTCACCTTTACAATATGAGATCTTAATACTTAACAGCTAGCAACACTGTGGTCTCAACACATCATTCTCACAGATTTCTTTCTTTTCTCCTAGAGATTTTCACCTCTTTAGATAACTCTAATTATCTTTCTTGCTTCTCAAACCATAATCACCATCACACTTAAGATGAACATTAAAATGTTAAATTGAAGCTTTTAAATTAAAGTACATGATTGACTTGGGAATAAGAACAACAAATTCGAAATGTATTTAGATATGTTATACCAAACATTATTTATTGCAAGAGGTCCTAGATGTTGAGGTGAGACCAAACTGCTTGCCCATTAGTCTGATTGGATAGGAAATAAGAATCTTTAGACAAACTTGGTTGTTAAGGAAGAAGCCTTGGGGCCAGAAAAACAAATAATTAACTACTTTGTACTGGAAGAGGGGGAAAAAATGTTTCCTTCCTGGACTGAAATACAGTGTGTCCTACTTTGCACAGATCATCATCAGGAAATTAGGATTTTCTAAAGGGCTTAACTGCTAATTAGCTGTGCAAAGTTGCCAGTTGTGTGCTGCTAAACTTTAATGTTCCCATTTCTGGTAAAATGCTGCAAGAGTTGGATAAAGCTGAAGAAATTATCTTTGCCATGTGTTGGGGTTTGATTTAGTGTGCCCTCTTTTCCATTTTTTATTAATAACACTTAGGACACTGTGCTATAAAGATCATCTAAGGAGTTTCCACTAAAATGAAAACTCCTTAAGTATAAGGATTGTGCTTAATTGAATTTTGTATTTCAGAATTCTATCTTGATACGTAGTAGGCACTCAATCGGTGTTTGTCGAATAAGTGGGGACAGCAGGAAGACCATGAAGAATTATCATTCCAGGGATTTGAACACCTATACACCTTGGCAGTGAAATTCACGGAAAACCAGAACCAAGTCAGGGATGTAGCTGAGCAGCAGAAAGCTTGCTTAACATGTGCAAAGCTCTGGGTTTGATCCTCAGCACTACTAAATAAACAGAAAACCAGAAACCTATTGAGAAATGAGATTTTTTTCTGAGAATAATATCTGCAAACAGGTTAATGGTTACAGAGAACTATAATAGAACAAAATATATGTTTTAAAACTAGTTTCTGTTAGTTGGTGCCATCAAGTGTGGATAGAGAATGATATTAATGAGCTAAGTTCAAGAAGATGAAATCATAAAAGAAAAGCCATACATTTAGGTTTTTTAAAAGCATCAATACAGAACAGAGCAGATGTGACAGCAGCTCCTCAGTTTTTTGTTAGCCACAAGTTCCTCAGCAGCCAGGGTTGGGCAAGGCTAATTGGGAGGCTAAAACAATATTCAGATGCATTAATTGAGTGGATCAGTACTTACACCAAAGAAAGAAATGTTTACATTGCTTTTGGGTTCTATCCACAAATTATATGCATTAATAAAATATTATTTGTAAAACCAATAATATTTTTTTAAAGATTCATGTTGTATAAAACAACCAAAGCTAAGGAAATTTGGATATTGTACATTTCCTTTAGTTTTTTCTTCTTGGCTCTATGATAGCTAATAACCATAGCTCAGACTTCCTGAGTATTTACAGTTGATCAAGTACTAGGGTCATCATACATATTAACTCTTTAAATATTTATAAAAAGTACTATTACTTCTCTTTTGCAGATGGGGAAACAGAGGCACAGCATAACTGGGTCAACTATGTGAAGTCACAAAGTTCACGAGTAGAAGAGCTGAGTATAATCCAAACAGTATGGTTTCAGTGTCTGTGCTCCGAATCATTCCCTGCATTTTCTCTCCTCCAAGGGTATTGGAAATGGAAGATGGAGGATACTGTAAGAAATATATTGTAAAGCCGTGGCAAATGAGAGAACAATGTTTGAAATACAAAAAGTCCATTAGGAAGTAGGTGTTTTCCAACTAGTAGTGCATTTTTTTTTTGTCTAATGAATTAATAATTTGATTCTCCCTGATTCCATTTCTCCATTGTTGACCTTGTCTAATTTGAAAGCTTTGCTGACTAGGGATGTAGATTTGTGGTAAGGCATTTGCTAGCAGGAGACCTGGATTCTATGTCCAGTATCAGAGAAAACAAACAACAACAAAACCCAAAATACTCCAATACCTCAAAACAATGGAGAGTAACAAGGGAAAATTTACAAATTTAAATTGCAAGTAGAGCCATTCACATTTTGTTAAATCTTTCTTTGATAAGTCAATAAGAGAAAGCATTATATGAATGACAATCCTAAAGAAGTGAAGAAATTCGACAATGATAACAGATCTTTTTGGAGAGAAGGGATAGGATATCACTTTTCCTATTTACCTAAATTTTTGTATGTGGTTTTTTTTTTTTTTTTTTTTTTTTGCACTACTGAAATAAACCATCATCCTTGAAAGCATGGGTGGAAAAGGATTTGGGGGATGTACTGAAATTCAGTATAAACACTCACTGACCTCTTTTTTTTTGTTGTTTTGTTTTGGTACTGGGATTGAACCCGGGGTCACTAATCACTGAGTACAACCCAAATCTTTTTGATTATTTGGAGACAGAGTGTCTCTAAATTGCTGAAGCTGGACTTGAACTTGTGATCCTCCTATCTTCTCTCTCTAGTTGATGAGATTTCAGATATGGGTCACCATACCCAACGTGCTGACTTATTATAAAGACATCAGAAAGTATGCTAATCAAAAGTGCCATAGATGTACAAGTGTACCCTTTTCCCCACATCCTCACCAGCACTTGTTGTTGTTTGACTTCATAGTGGCTGCCAATCTTACTGGAGTGAGATGGTATCTTAGGGTGGTTTTGATTTGCATTTCTCTGACTGCTAGCGATGCTGAGCATTTTTTCATGGGCTTGTTGATTGATTGTATGTCCTCCTCTGAGAATTGTCTGTTCAGGTCCTTGGCCCATCTGTTGATTGGGTTATTTGTTATCTTATTGTCTAATTTTTTGAGTTCTTTGTATACTCTGGATATTAGGGCTCTATCTGAAGTGTGAGGAGTAAAGATTTGTTCCCAGGACGTAGGCTCCCTATTTACCTCTCTTATTGTTTCTTTTGCTGAGAAAAAACTTTTTAGTTTGAGTAAGTCCCGTTTGTTGATTCTAGTTATTAACTCTTGTGCTATGGGTGTCCTATTGAGGAATTTGGGGCCTGACCCCACAGTATGTAGATCGTAGCCAACTTTTTCTTCTATCAAACGCTGTGTCTCTGATTTGATATCAAGCTCCTTGATCCATTTTGAGTTAACTTTTGTGCATGGCGAGAGAAAGGGATTCAGTTTCATTTTGATGCATATGGATTTCCAGTTTTCCCAGCACCATTTGTTGAAGATGCTAGCCTTCCTCCATTGCATGCTTTTATCCCCTTTATCAAATATAAGATAGTTGTAGTTTTGTGGATTGGTTTCTGTGTCCTCTATTCTATACCATTGGTCCACCCACCTGTTTTGGTACCAGTACCATGCTGTTTTTGTTACTATTGCTCTGTAGTATAGTGTGAAGTCTGGTATTGCTATACCGCCTGATTCACACTTCCTGCTTTGCATTGTTTTTGCTATTCTGGGTCTTTTGTTTTTCCATATGAATTTCATGATTGCTTTATCTATTTCTACAAGAAATGCCGTTGGGATTTTGATTGGCATTGCATTAAACCTATAGAGAACTTTTGGTAATATCGCCATTTTGATGATGTTAGTTCTGCCTATCCATGAATAGGGTATATTTTTCCATCTTCTAAGATCTTCTTCTATTTCTCTCTTTAGGGTTCTGTAGTTTTCATTGTATAAGTCTTTCACCTCTTTTGTTAGGTTGATTCCCAAGTATTTTTTTTTTTGAGGATATTGTGAATGGAGTGTTTTTCCTCATTTCCATTTCAGAGGATTTGTCGCTGATATACAGGAATGCCTTTGATTTATGCGTGTTGATTTTATATCCTGCCACTTTGCTAAATTCATTTATTAGCTCTAATAGTTTCTTTGTAGACCCTTTTGGGTCTGTTAAATATATTATCATGTCATCCGCAAATAGCGATAATTTAAGTTCTTCTTTTCCTATTGTTATGCCTTTAATTTCTTTCGTCTGTCTAATTGCTCTGGCCAGTGTTTCGAGAACTATGTTGAACAGAAGTGGTGAGAGAGGGCATCCCTGTCTTGTTCCAGATTTTAGAGGGAATGCCTTCAATTTTTCTCCATTCAGAATGATGCTAGCCTGAGGCTTAGCATAGATTGCTTTTACAATGTTGAGGTATGTTCCTGTTATCCCTAGTTTTTCTAGAGTTTTGAACATAAAGGGATGCTGTACTTTGTCGAATGCTTTTTCTGCATCTATCGAGATGATCATACGGTTTTTAATTTTAAGTCTATTGATGTGGTGAATAACATTTATTGATTTCCGTATATCGAACCAGCCTTGCATCCCAGGGATGAATCCTACTTGATCATGATGCACAATTTTTTTGATATGTTTTTGAATCCGATTCGCCAGAATTTTATTGAGGATTTTTGCATCTAGGTTCATTAGAGATATTGGTCTGTAGTTTTCTTTCTTTGAAGTGTCTTTGTCTGGTTTAGGAATCAGGGTGATGTTGGCCTCGTAGAATGAATTTGGAAGTTCTCCCTCTTTTTCTATTTCCTGAAATAGCTTGAAAAGTATTAGTATTAGTTCCTCTTTAAAGGTTTTGTAAAACTCTGCTGTATACCCATCCGGTCCTGGGCTTTTCTTAGTTGGTAGTCTTTTGATGGTTTCTTCTATTTCTTCAATTGATATTGGTCTGTTTAGGTATCTATATCCTCCTGACTCAATCTGGGCAGATCATATGACTTAAGAAATTTATCGATGCCTTCACTATCTTCTATTTTATTGGAGTATAAGGATTCAAAATAATTTCTGATTATCTTCTGTATTTCTGTAGTGTCTGTTGTGATATTGCCTTTTTCATCCCGTATGTTAGTAATTTGAGTTCTCTCTCTTCTTCTCTTCATTAGCATGGCTAAGGGCCTGTCGATCTGATTTATTTTTTCAAAGAACCAACTTTTAGTTTTTTTCAATTTTTTCAATGTTTTTTTTTGTTTCAATTTTGTTGATTTCTGCTCTGATTTTAATTATTTCTTGTCTTCTACTACATTTGCTATTGTTTTGCTCTTCCTTTTCTAGGTTTTTGAGGTGTAGTGTGAGTTCATTTTATTATTTTTGAGGATATTGTGAATGGAGTGGTTGACCTCATTTCCATTTCAGAGGATTTGTTGCTGATATACAGGAATGCCTTTGATTTATGCGTGTTGATTTTATATGGTGCAGCCAATTTGGAAAGCAGTATGGAGATTTCTTGGAAAGCTGGGAATGGAACCACCATTTGACCCAGCTATTCCCCTTCTGGGTCTATTCCCTAAAGACCTAAAAACAGCATGCTACAGGGACACTGCTACATCGATGTTCATAGCAGTACAATTCACAATAGCAAGACTGTGGAAGCAACCTAGATGCCCTTCAATAGACAAATGGATAAAAAAAAATGTGGCATTTATACACAATGGAGTATTACTCTGCATTAAAAAAATGACAAAATCATAGAATTTGGAGGGAAATGGATGGCATTAGAGCAGATTATGCTAAGTGAAGCTAGCCAATCCCTAAAAAACAAATGCCAAATGTCTTCTTTGATATAAGGAGAGTAACTAAGAACAGAGTAGGGAAGAAGAGATGAGAAGAAGACTAACATTAAATAGGGATGAGAGGTGGGAGGGAAAGGGAGAGAGAAGGGAAATTGCATGGAAATGGAAGGAGACCCTCAGGGTCATACAAAATTACATACAAGAGGAAGTGAGGGGAAAGGGGAAAATAATACAAGGGGGAGAAATGAATTACAGTAGAGGGGGTAGAGAGAGAAGAGGGGAGGGGAGGGGAGGGAAGGGGAGGGGGGATAGTAGAGGATAGGAAAGGCAGCAGAATACAACAGACATGAGTATGTCAATATGTAAATCAATGGAAGTGTAACTGATGTGATTCTGCAATATGTATACGGGGTAATAATGGGAGTTCATAACCCACTTGAATCAAAGTGTGAAATATGATATATCAAGAACTATGTAATGTTTTGAACAACCAATAAAAATAAAGAAAAAAAAGTGCCATAGATGGGGACAGAATTCCAGACAATTCCATTGAAACAAAAGTAAATGACAGAAGAAAACCAATTACAGCCTCTGTAAGGAGGAATTTATACATCATGCTGGCATTATATTTTGGTCATTTAATGCTTGCAACAGTATTTTGAGAAAGAAAGTATTTTCCTCACTTAATGATGAGAAAATTGGGTTTTGGATATGCTAGGTCCTTTGTCCCATGACACTCAAAAATTAGGTAGGTTTCAAAGAAGCTCAGATGACAAAGCATATGCTTATAGCAATACCGGCCCATGCAAAGGACAGTGGTCACCATGCTCACAAGGTGACCAAACATCTGCTTCTTGATGCCTGGATTGAAGCCAGGCTTTGTGCATGCTAGTAAGATGAGGTTAACAGAGAAGGAGGGACAGAGCCGGGATGGGAATATGAAGACAGATGGAACGTCTGGTAATGTAAGGAGGAGAAGAAAGTTCACCAGAAGCAGCTGAGCTGGCCACATTTATAAAAGATGAATTGATCAGTTGCTTGTTGATAGTTTGCAATGCTATTCCAGACAGCCCAGCCATCCAAACAAACCTGTGGATTTCTCCACAGCTGGGTAGAAATGTAAAAAAAGATTCCAGCCAAGAAGTCATTAGAGTAGGCCAAACAAAATCAATTCGTTTATGACTTGTCACTTTGGAAGCTGGGGAATTAGAGGTTTTCTAATGTTAGTCAAGCAACTGTTTATTGGCCTCACTGCAAAACTGCTTTTGAAGTTCAACTTGACCTAGAGATGACCTCACAAAATGCTTTACAAAGCTGTGAAAATTTTCGTTTTACACATGCCTGTGAGTGCCATAGAAGATGGGTCTTTAGGCTCTGATTAGAGCTGTACTGAGCCAAGCCTGCAGAAGAGTATGTCTGTACTATAGGCTGAGCCGAACTGCCTGTGGGTACAAGAGAAAACCCAGAGAATATGCAGGGTGGGCTGACAACGCGCAATGTTTATATTAGGCATAGAATTTAGCAAATTGCCTCATGAAAATTTTATGACAGCTTTACAGAAGGCCAGTTTGAGTAGCTAGCCATCAAGTATAATATGAGGAACACTCTGGAAGAGAAAATGGGACAGAACCCACCATGAGCATACAACTAAAAACCAACCAACAAAAAACACCCAAATCCACTGTGTCTCAGAAAGCTTGCCATAAGGAATAGATCTTCCCTACAAACAAATACTGTGAATATTTGTTGAATAGTCTGAATAAAGAGTTTTGTTCTTTTTCTGATATTTATTAAATGCATGTTCTCTGGTTTGTGGAAGTCATATTTTCTATGAAAATCTAGCATTTGTGACTGCTTAAAATTTTCCTACGAGGTCATATTTTCTATAAAAATCTAGTATTTATGACCATCTTTTTGTTTTCCTACTTCCATAGGGATTTCACCTTAGCTCATAGCTGGGAAAATATACTCTGCATTTAAGTTTTCTGTCTTCCTTCCTGAGTCAGTGGTTTGGGACTGGACTTCAAGTCCTCTTAGTTAATTGGATACTTCTCAGAGACAACATATTTTACTGGAGACTCATCACAAAAAAAAGAAAAGTATATTCATTCACACTTTGCATAGAATTAATTTAGTAGACAGTCTATGATCTCTATTAGGAAATAATCCTGAACAGAAGTCTGGACTTCTTTAAGGAAAATGTAGAAGAGGGTTTAATTACTAAATTCCTCAGTTTCTTTTTTGTGCCTTTTAGAACATATATGAGATTAAAAATAATTACAACCAAGTAAAAATATGCTAGACTTGTGTCCAAATTTTGTTTCCATATCGATTAGCAATAAAATTTCAGTCAAAACATTTTTGCTCTGTGTCCTCTAGCTAGTCTGCTATAAAATAGGGTAAAAATTGGCTCCAGTACTCCCCAAGGCTTTTAGAAACTTCTAATCTCTGTTAACTCTTAGGTGGTAAAATAATTTTAAGGTGTAAATTTTGTAAGAATATTGTACTTTATCAAATCATGTCATCACTTTACTTTCTATGTAAGTCTTAATTTCCTTACATGATTAAATTCACCAGAAAGATGAAAAAAAACAATTAATAGTTTCAAAAAAAGTAAAAAAAAAATATAAAATGGATGTTCGAGTCTGAGCTCTGGCTCTTGCCCTTTGTTTATGGCCACACCACCAGTCATGTCCCATGCATAGATGAACATGGAACTGCCTCACCTTCTCAGCTGAAGGTGACATGGAAGAGGGAGGAGGGAGAGAACAGAGGAGGAAGAAAAGAGGGAGGGAAGCAGAGAATAAAGGAAAGGACAGGGAACAGAATTAAAGAAGGGAAAGGAAGGGAGGAGGGAGGGTAGAAACACCTTTGCTTTGAAAACAAATTACTGGGTAACACATCCTTATATCTTCTTTTGATTTACTGAAGCATTTATTGTCACAGTCAACATTACTAAAATAAAAGTTGGAATATTAGCTTATGAAATGGATAGAACTAGAAAGCAGTATTTATGAAATCTCTCATTCTAGATCCACAATCTAGTAATCTAACTGATAACCATGCTGTGGCAAACAGCTGATAAATACGTGACGTATCTGATGCATTTAACTGGGTGGAGGTCAAAGCTAAACCTTTCATTAAAATATGGACCATGCTATAAGTTTGGGGAAGAGCTGGAGAAGTGATAACTGTAGAGTCCAAAGTGCCTAGTGGCCTCCCATACCCATACACAGGCCACATAAGCCAATCTCAAATGCAGTCAAGCTCACGTGTGGGCAGAATACTGTGTGCTCTCTTCTGGATCATGGCAAGATGGGTGGCCATTCATCAACTATATAGCAAGGCCACTTCTCATTCACCTCCCCCATCTTTAAGGAGGCTCTGCATCTTGCAACAGGTTGACAGGAAGTCTTTCCCATTAACCTTCTTGGTTTCAATGAGGCTTGTGATTTTACATATCACTTTTCTTTAGGTACAGGTGCAAACTATAAAATCATACAGTGGCAGTGTGAAAAGGACCTCACAATCAGAGTGCCCCATCCCTTGTGTTGTGTATCATTTGGTTCCTCTGGTTTGATGGTGTCCTGTGGGAACAGTAATGTGGGGAGCTGAGACCGTGCTGACCTTACTTTTTCTATCTGTGTAAGTGAAACTGCCTATGTACATTTGGACTTGTTGTTTATTTACTGGTCAGATCTATGGACATGGGGCAAGCCAGGAGAAGAGTTGCACCACTCTGCTGCTGAAAGACTACATAGCCACTTGATAATAGATACATAAAAAGAACAGAATCGGCATATACTTAGCATGTCTATGGAAAGGGATACAGAAGTGGAAGAGACCTAGTCCTGACCTCAAGTAGTTAACAGACTAAAAAGAAAGAAAAGTTATTTCCATTTGCACTGGAGAAAAATAAAGATAAAATTCTTGGAAGTGGAATATTGTAAATGTAAGAAGCTATCAGAAAATTTGAAAATATTAAGAAAAATGAAATACATAATACATTTTTAGAGACAGGAAAAGATAAATGACTCAAAGTTACCCAATGTATTATGTAAACCCAGTGTTTTCTTTTTATTTCACTTAAAGCAACTGTATGTAAGTTAAAAGCCCAGAAGAGCAATAGTTAAAATCATGGAATTATATAAGTAACAGATTTTAAGTTCCATCGTATACCTCTAAATTCAGAAAGGGGGGATACTTTTGTTCCTGGTCAGTGTTGAAACTTTTCTGACCTGCAGAGCTTGGGCTAATGTTGTGTCTCAAGAAGTATATGCTGATTATGAAACTGAATTGATGCTTTTTGTCAGGTGTGTGTATGTGTTCACCTGTCTTCTTACTGCTTTATTCATCAAAATCACTTTGGGTTGGTAAGTGTCAGGAGAGACAGATCATTTTTCTGCAGCCAATAATTTCTTCTAGAGGGGAATCCCCCATGCTCCTTGCTGGCAGCCTGCACGTGATACCTGGCGTACCCTAGAAGCAGGCTGGGAAAGAGATCGTAAGTCTCAGTTACAGATTTACCCTGATGTACCTTTTCTACCCCAGGTCACCATGGGGGCTAACATTCTCAAGTCAGGGGCTTCTCAATCTTTCCAGAGAATAAAACTCTGTGACCTCATCAGGAGACTACAGAGACTGAAAAAGAGCTTTGTAGGTCCAGTTGTTTTCAATAAATCCATCTTTTTCCATCTCCATTCCTCACCTAGATATCTCATGGTGTTAATTTCCGTGGGGTTAACTGGCTCATTTTCCACAGGTGTCTCTGTTTTTGTTGAGAGTTGGGATGTAGCTCTGTCTATGCTGGTAAAGCAATTTTAAAAAATTCACATTTTTCCTCCATTGTCTCCTTCTTTCTCATTCACTTTGTCCTTGTGGGTTACTATCTTTCCAAAATTCTTTTATTGCCCCTTTTGTGGGTTTGGGAAAGGATAAGAGATGGATGCTATTAGGCAGTCTTAAATCTGCAAGAAGAAATCCCCAGTGCAATTGGATGGAATATACCACTCGTTTTTGTATCATCAATGTGTTTTACAGTAATTGTACAAGGTGTCTTACAGAGAAATTAACACTAAAGAACTGGATAGGTTTGCACCTTGAGCACAAAGGTACAAACTAGTTTGGTTCAGCAAATATTTTCTGAGCAGGAAAATATACTATACCAGGATCATTGACAATTGATATGAGCATAGGTAAAACACAATTCTTAATCCTTGTGGTCAATGATGTTTTGAAATTCCATTGGAAAGGAGTGAATATGAAAAACTTACTGTGGGTATAAGAGAGCACATTAGTCAGGCTTGTATCCTAGACTTTCTAGGAGCTGGGAAGAAGAAAAAGCCACTGAAACATGATTATAATCATATAATTAAGAATTAGTGGACAATACCCCATGGAATTAATTTATCCTCATCATTCTTTATAAATGCCATTTTCCTTTGAATCCATGAAATTGAGGTGAGTCTTCTATGCCATACACCTAAATAATAAAAGTAGATGATTAACCATCTTTGTCTCTGAGCTTGCTTTCACTCTTTTCTTTTTTTATTCTTTTGTTACTACATTATAGTTATACATAATAGTTGGGCTTGTTTTGACATAATCATACATGCATGAAATTTAATCTACTCCATTTCAGTCCCTAGTACTCCCCCTTTCCCTCATTTCTTTTCTCTCCCTATTCCCCTTCCTCTGCTCTCTTGGTCTATTTTCCACTCATTTATCTACTTATTTTTAATTGGTGCTTTATAAGTATGCATAAAGGTAGAATTCACATTTAGATACTGAATTCATATTTATGCATGCACATACCATTATTTTGTCAAACTCATTCCAACATTTCCTCCCTTTTCCCTTCCCTCTGCCCTCCCCCTAAAGCTTGCTTTCATTTTAAGAAGAAAGGTGATATTTTGTTTTGCAAACCAAAGAAATAAAATTGTATAATTTTCAGCCAAATTTTTTTTTAAATTAAAATAACCAAGTGGATCAAATGCAAAGAATCTTTTAGACATTGATGAGGATTAAAGGAGAGAGAAGAAAACATAAAAGGGATGTACTATTCAAAACTCACTTACCAAAAGCCCAAATTATGGTAATACAAATAAAATGGAAACTTATTGTCTCAGTAGCACAGGTGCTCAAATGCAATTGATAGGACCAAATTTGACTCTGTTGCTCTGCTCTCTTGTGAACTGGCTTCACTTTGACAGATTTTACCTTCAGGTGCACTCCTACCAGCTTAGCAACCCAAGCAGAAAGATTTTCTTCGATGATTCTAGCAAAAGTACCAATCATGAGTCTCTAATTTGCTAAACCTGAACCACGTTTCTTCCTCTCACCCTTAATCGAGAGGACTGGATTGCCCTAGTCAACTGCATGGAAGGAGAGTGGAGTGAGGTGGTTAGTTAAAGGAAATGGGGCCAGGAAAGTGAGGAGAGCTTCTAAAACAGTAAAACCCATAGATAAAAAAAAAAAAAAACTGGTATAAGATAATACTGGTGGAGTTGTGGCTACATCATCATTTAAAAAAAAATCTTTTAAGTTCTGAGACAAGCCAAATTGCCTAGCACTTGAGTGTAGCTATTTTTGAATTATTTACTGTTCTTCCACCACCTTTGCCCACAGCAACTATTAGCGCCCATCTCTTACTAAAAGGCCACCTGACTGGAGAGGCTGAGAAAAAGATCCAATAACCTCTATTGAAAGGAAAGAATTCTTATTTTTAGCTTTCTGATATTTGATCTTAATTGCTTTCAGACTGGGATGACTACAGTGAGATTTGTACATTTGAAGGCTGCCAAAAAGAGAAGGGGGAACAAGTCAAATATTAAAGAAAACCTCCTCACACATTCAAAAGAGAAGGATTTTTAAAAAATTTTTAAAGAAAATGTTAGTTCTATTTTTAACTCCCTTTTGGGTTTTCTAAGGCTTAGACTGAGATAAGGAGAAATAGGTCAGGCAGCAAAAAGCTTTAAAAGAAAAAAAAAATTATTCTTGGGAATCATTAACCCTTTATTAACAAGTTTTTGATGGGGGAAGAAGATAGAGAAAGCAAAGGTTCCCTAGCTATTCAAGTCTCAACAATCTCAGAATTTTCTGCATAGAGACTTGGAAGAATTCTAAAAGGGAATTTGTTCTTCAGGAGAAATTTCAGTAAAAACATAGGATACTATGGAGATGTATGGGTTATGAAAATGTCCTTCTAAATGGGAGAATATCATGCTAAGCGAAGTAAGCCAATCCCAAAAAACAAAGTCCGAATGTTCTCTCTGATAAGTGGATGCTGATTCATAATGGGGGAGGGGGCATGGGAAGAATGGAAGAAATTTTATTGGGCAAAGGGGAGGGAGGAGAGTAGGGGGTAGTGGGATAGGTAACATGGTGGAATGAGATGAACATCATTACCCTAGGTACACATTTGATTGCACAAATGGTGTGACTCTGCATCGTGCACAACCAGAGAAGTTGTGCTCTATTTGTGTACAATGAATCAAAATGCATTCTGCTATCATGTATAACTAATTAGAAAAAAAAAATTCTAAATTAAAAAATGTTTAAAAGAAAACTGTCCTTCTAGAAAGAGCTACCAAAGTAACTGTCATCTTAATGTGTAAAGATGTGGGTAAGTAAAACTGGCCAGTGGCCAATAATTCTGCACATCAAGTTATATAAAGCTGTTTTCCAAACATTTCGCATGATCAACACAACTCCTTTCGAGTAAGTTTTTTAGCTTGATTCCTGGAGTAACACACCCATCACCAAACTCTGCTTGCAAATTCATTTGAAGCTGATAATTTTCAGGTTCCAACTTTCAGTGGCTTGGCATTCAAGAGCATCCTGAGATTGGTAGTTTTCACAGCCAGCTCATCTGGAGGACGTCACAGAGAGGCCAAGAAAGATGGGTGATCTGCATCTGCCATATTGTATGCAATATAGATTATTCTGCTTGATTCAGGCTTAACATTTTTAAGATGAAGCTTCTTCTAAGAGGCTCTTCATTTACCTACACATCTGTCTTTCTCCTTGAGGACCCTTTCCTAAGTACCCAGTCTTCCTACCGACTTCCCTCCACTTTGAAACTCCATATACAGGAATAGCTCAGTACTGAACAATGTATAGTCTAACATCTTAATTATTTCAAATGAAAATCTTGCTCATGCATTTGAAATTTTTGGAGGGCTAGGATAAATACTTTTTGGTTTGATGTCTCATTCTAAGAAACCTCTGAATAGACAATTTGAAACTAGAGATAAGAGGAATTCTCACTACACAGTTGGGCTACAATGATATCAAAGTACAAATTCCCTGGGATATTAGTAAGAGAGGTAAGAATTTACTACTTATGGCAATAATAATTAGACCAAAAGTCACGTGAAAAGTTATACCTGGACTTAAATGAGTGTCCACTCATTTTGATACAGATGGTATAGTGAGTGTTTAAAGGAAAAACATATTGTCTTTAATCTACACTATGCCTAATGGTCAACTGATACTTGTTTACATCCTGATAATTCCTTGAACATTAAGTTCTTTCATCTGAGAATTATTTACAATAAGCCAAAGAGAAAAATCTTGCTTAGTGAGGAACTCCAATGCCTCAAAAGAAAGAATGTAACATTCAAATTTGTCACATGGTAAAATATAACTTTTGTAATTTCCCTTTCTGACTCTCTCTGATCCAAACAAACCTGAATCAACTGTTTCCTTTCTCAAGAGGGTCCTGTGGAAAAAAAAAGTGGCTCAGAATAATAATTTTGCACATGATTTTTAAAATGCACTCTAAGAGAATAAATTTTAAAATAAACAATGACCCTTAATGTTTCTTTATAACAAAATAGACAAAAAAGGGGTTAGTCCAAACCTTATATTTGCAGAGAAAGCTAAACTGTTTCCCTGGAAACAAATCGGGCAGCTTGCAAATGGATACAGGATCATAGATTTCTGACCCAAAGAAATGAAAGAGACAAAAATGGCTAACTGGGGTGCAGAGATGTTCTGTGGAGATCAATAATAACAGTTCCTCAGATCATGGCATTTGGAAAGAAGCAATGGACATGCTACTAGGAAATTGTGGACATGTCAAGATCTGATCCAAGTTCTGAAACACTTTTGTCTTTTTGTTCCTCTCTTTGCTGCTTGCGGTCAGACAAGAGGAGGAAAGGGGATTGTGATCTAGTGCAGTTGGCACAGTGAAGGGGCCTCTCTAAACCACAATTAATCAGGGAAGTGTGTACAAAGAAACAGCCTTCCATAGCCCTTCAGCCATTGTTCTCTATGTTTGCTCTGTTTTTAGGAGCTGCCCTAATTGAATCCACCACAGCATTCCTTTTCAGCATAGCCCAGAATGATGTCTGCCTCTCCTTCATTGACAGCTGCTATACAAGCAAGCCATCCTGTTGCTTGATGAAATGAGTGAACTGATGGCTCTAAAGTCATCAAGTCTCAAAATTAAAAATAGTCACTCAATCACTATTTATGTCACCTTACCCTGAGAAGTTCATACCAGTGGTAAAGGAAAAACATATTGTCTTTAATGTGCACTATGCCTAATGGTCAATTAGTTAACCTTACTGAACTGGTTTCTCTAAAGAAAAGGGCATTTTCTAAGTTAAGTGCACTATAAAATAGAGAGCAATAAAATTTTCAGATTATGACATCATATTATGCTAGATTTGCTATTTTTCCAAGTGGAAAGAACCAGAAACACTAAAACACAAAATATATATATAAAGTGTGTGTGTGTGTGTGTATATATATATATATATACATATATATATATATATATATATATATATATAAAATATTATAACATATCATACACAAAACATGTTTATATATGACATATATAACATTTTCAATATGTTTAAATAAGTATGTAATATACATATACAATGGTCTATGTTTTTAAGGAATCAGATTACTACATATATGTTATATATGTGTGTGTATATATACATATGCGCATATATATATATATTTAGAGGGAGAGAGAGAGGCCAGAAGAACACAGACTACAGAAATTTTACATTTTATATACTATTTTGTGATCTGTATTGTGCTTCTGGTCTCCATGTGTGTATATGTATATGTATATGTGTGTGTGTGTGTGTGTGTGTGTAATATATATATTACATATAATATATATAATCTGATGCCATACAAGCACCTATCACCAAAATATTACAAATAATGTACATTATTTCTCATTGAAATATTGTATATGACCTTCATTACATAATGGCTGCTTTGTGCTTCTGGATATATGTTCATACAAATGTACACACACCCACACACACACACACAATTTAATTTGGGACCATAAAATAGTCTGTATTCTTTATTCTTTATTTTTCCATATGCATTAAATTAAACTAGACTAAAATGTCAGCTCTATTACTTACTTATGGCAAAACCTGGGGCAAGTTACTTCTCTTTATTTATTTTATAAGGCCACAAATGCATAAAATAATACATTTAAAAAGTTAACATTTGCCAAATGCTGAGTACAGTGTAAACCCTTAATGAATGCTGATAGTTGCCTTGACAGCTGCTGTGACCAAAGCAAATTCACAATCACATATGCATCAGAGTTGGAGCAGTCATTTAAAATATAATGTTCTCATTTTCAACACACAACACAGGACTAAAAGTCCTCTTTACTACCAGTATGTACTCTTTCCACTATTATAGACAGGCTTTGAGGAACATTTGCATTTGAATATGAGACTATCCCATATTCTGAAAATTAACTTTAAAGCAGACAATAAAATTTAAACTGGGAGTGTTTGTGGGCTCTGAAGAAATTTGAAAATTGCTTTCAATTTCCTGATTCTCCCTCCTGAAGTCCATGTAAGGTAGTAATAAAGAGCAAAGCAGAGTTGCCATCTCTCTAGTGTTCCCTGCTGAGAAGAAAGCATCCTGCAGCACCCCTGGATGCCAACAGAGCAAATAATTAGGCTGAGTGCTCTTTCCACTGCCAATGAATTGGAAAGTGAAATTTGTTGTGCATGCACTGGAATGCCAGGGACACCAGCTGTCCTTTAAGTCATTAACATTTTCTGAGAATCTATTATATGATTGCAAATTGAAAGATTATTCTTCTTTTCCAGGTGCTTGATGTCTCTAAAAGAAGTGAAAAAACTATCATTTATCCATTTAGGAAAAACAAATTCCATGAAGGACACAGTGGTAGGAAAATCCCAAAAGGGAATGATAAATGTAGGCTGGCCTGTGGATGGGAAGTTCTCTCCTAGAATTATTAGGAGGTGAAAGTTTGAAGCCTTTCTACATGTGGTCAGACACAAGAGAGAGGTATGAAGAGAAAAGCAGACAGTGTCATTAAGATAAAGAAAAATACAGAGCAGTAGGTTATACCTGCACTTTACATGAGTTGTGTACCCATTTACCATTTCATAAAACCATCTAGGAGACAATGAATACTTTACTGTTAAACATCTATTTTTAGGGTTAATTTTGATCTCTCAAAAGAAAGCAATGTTAAAGTATGAATTCAAAGAAGGCCCCCCATTAACCTTGTCCCATAGGACTTTCTTTGTTTTTGTTTGTTTTGGTTTTTGTACCAGGATTTAACCCAGGGATTTAACCACTGAGCCACATCTCCAGCCCTTTTAGTATTTTATTTAGAGACAGGTTCTTGCTAAGTTGCTTAGGGCCTCACTACATTGCTGAGGTTGGCTTTGACCTCACCATCCTCCTCTTTCAGCCTCCGGAGCCTCTGGGGTTACAGGCATGCGCCATATGCTCAGCACCCATAGGCTTTTCATTAGCAACCTACCATTTCTAAACTTAAATAAAACCAATGAACAGAATTAAGCATTCCAGGGCTATTGCTTTAAAGAAAAGGAAACATTTGTGAGAAACAATTTCAAAGTAAATACTACAAAATGAAAATTTAGTATGTCGATATCAAAACAAATTTACAAGATTGCCTCTGACTTTCACTATTTTATTCTTTTAGAAAGAGTCCAGATAGTACAATCCACTAAGTATTGGCATTATCATAAAAAAGAAATTACTTAACAAAGTCAAAATATTTTTTTATTTAAGGACAAAACTCGGTATATAATATTGGTATGTAACATATGAAATTCATATGATGAAGTTTAAAAAATTAGGAAGCCTTTTATCTCTCTAAAAGATTTCAATTTGTCATGTATAGTTATTTGTTGTAAGGATTCAAAGACAAATATAAAAGAGTAGTAAAGGCTAGGAGATACCTTGAAAATATCAGGATGATTATTATTTAAGTAGTCACAATTAAGAATTTAACAAGCTGGATACTGTGGTGTACACCTGTAATCCTAGTGGTTCCAAAGGCTGAGGTAGGAGAATGGAGAGTTCAAAGCAAGCCTCAGCAAAAGTGAGGTGCTAAGCAACTCAGTGAGACCCTGTCTCTAAATAAAATACAAAATAGGGCTGGGGATGTGGCTCAGTAGTCAAGGCCCCCTGAGTTCAATATCCAGTACCAAAAACAACAATAACAGAAAAGAATTTAACAAATGCTTTCTGGATATCTACTAAGAAAATCTTGTGCCAAATGGCACAGTACCTCCAATATAAGTAATTCCTTTGGCTTGTAACAGATTAGGTATTTAATAAGAAAGAAAATGTCCAAATACTGGTGTAATCCAAGCCCCTGGAGATGGTAACATAGTCACCAATAAAAATAGTAATACTACAAAAATATTTTCTTTTAGTGCTCACTTTTTAATATATTACTTAGAAATATCTAATTCTCTAGTGACATTACCATCAAAAAATAAGGATAAAAGTTCAAATATACCATTTTTTTCTTGTCTATCTCTTGTGTACATATTGAGTAGTTGTCTAAAATTTTTTGGACTATTTATATTTTAACACATGACTAGTAACATGTTCTACCTTTTAAGTACTTCGGTTATATAAATGACTAATACTCTTTTATATCCAAATAGGGCCTTTTCAAGGAATGCCCTTTTTCAAGGTCTGTAAAATCTGCCTGAAATTGGATTTTAAAAATGGCATGCAATAGTCCTAATTTAACTTAAGGGTAGGCAAGCCTGTATTCATATTTTGAATATGGGTAAGTCACCTTTCTGTTTCTGTCTCATCTATCTACCTTACCCAAGATCTCATGTGATCTTGTTGATCAGAGGAGCACATCATTGAAGCAGTCACTTTTGGGGCTAGACTATAAATAAAACCCTGGTCCCTTTCATGGTTTTCACTATTAGTGCTGAACCTATTCTTCTAAAACTCAATAGTATTTTTTTTTCTTATAAATGTATTACTTTTTGGGTGGGTGGGGGGCATGGTACTTGGGATTGAACTCAGGGGCACTCGCCCACTGAGCCACATCCCCAGCCCTACTTTGTATTTTATTTAGAGACAGGGTCTCACTGGGTTGCTTAGTGCCTTGCTTTTGCTGAGGCTGGCTTTGAACTCTACGTCCTCCTCTCTCAGCCTCCAGAGCCACTAGAATTACAGCTGTACTTTATTCATGGCTAAATAGGATCTCTCTTGATAACTCTCTGGGCCTCCACATATGCCAGTATTCTCATCTGTTAATTTTTCCCTACTTTTTAGTCCAATTTGACATCATCTGTAAATCTGAAGATTCTAGATTACTATAAAGATAATAGTGAAATGCTCTTTAAGACCAAATTCAACACCAGTTGAGAATACCTGAACTTTTAAGTTGTTTGTTTATATCTGCACTAACTATGTTTTCTTTCTTTTATTTTGCTCTTTAAAGATACCAAAATAATTACAGGTATTATCACATAAGGGATAAGGGCCTTTTTTTTTTAGAAATTTATTAATGGTTTTGGAAAATGCTGAATAAAGTATATCCACATCCCCTTTCCACAAAGTCCAAAAGAGAAGTTATAATTTTAAGCAAGCTGAAATCTTCTTCAAAGGATTATGGCTATGTGCTCAGATATTGTATGGACCATGTCAGATCCCCACACAGGGATGAGAGAACTAGAAGTTCCTTAAATGTTTCTGGAGCTTTTGCTAGAAGGATCCTGAAGAATAGTAATACAGTATTTGGTAGGCACAGAAAATTTGTCAAAGAAAATCTTGCATTTTAGCACTTAGAAGTAAATTTAAGATTTACTCTTAAACTCTATATGGAATCTGAAGTATAACAATTCATCTTTAGAAATTTATTTATAGATGTTGGTCATACAGCAATGAAATAATTTGGTTATGTTGAAATCTGTGCTCTACCAAGGGCATCACAGGGAGATACCATGATGTTTTAAGTAGAAGACAGTAGAATAGAACTATCCCCCAAAATTGGCATAGTTGATAATCACAGAGTATTTTTATAGGCTTTAATAGACATATTTATGTATTTCAAAAGAATTTTCCCACTTTGGAATTTTCCCATTCTTTGGAAGACAATGAGTTCCTCTAAGTTTGGGAATACACCTGTTGCCTGAGTTCGAAAGAATTCAAGGGCACTATTGTAGTTAATATGTAGCTCAATGGAGGACTCTGTATTATCTAATAGTTTTTTTTCCTTTCTAATACCATTCCTACTTACAAAACTACTCATTTAAAATATCAAATATCAAATTCAGATGCTTAGAAAACATTACAGGAAAGCTTCACTACTGCATAGTATTACCCAGAAAGGGATCTAGTTGTACTGAAAGTCATAAAGAAAGCTAAAGTTAAAATCAAAGCATATGGATATTCATTTGAACATTCTGGTAGAAGTAAGATAGATCAGAGGTTGCTCATCATCTTGATCACATGAAATTAACCCAATCACATTTTAAAATAAATGTTTTCTCTATAAATACAGTGAGAAACCAGTAAATGGCTAACCTTTCCGTTTCCTGGTAAGATTTAGTTATTAGAAATATAATTATGCATCAGAATGGCAATCATTGAGTATGCAAATAGCAATTATTGCTGGCAATATTTGGGGGAAAATGTACATTTATATATTGTTGGTGGGACTGCAAATTAGTATAGCCACTTTGGAAATCAGTACAAAAATGCCTTAAAAGGTTAGAAATGCAACTCCCATATGACCCAGGTATCCCATTTCTTGGCATTTATCCAAAAGAACTAAAATCAGTCTAGTATAGTGAAACATGCATATCAATGTTTATAGCAGCACAATTTACAATATCCAAGCCAAAGAACCATCCCAGGTGCTCCTCAACAGATGAATGGATTAATTAAAATATATATATATATATATATACACAATAGAGTTTTACTCAGCCATAAAGAAAAATGAAAGTATATCATTTGCTGGTAAATTGATGGAAGTACAGAACATCATGCAAAATGAAATAAGCCAGACTCAAAGTCAACGGTTAGATATTTTCTCTCATAAGTGGAAAGTAGAGAATAAAAAAAAAAGAAGAGATCTCAGGGAAATACAATAAAATACAGGAAGCAGATCTAGAGATCAAGAGTGAGTAGGGGAGGGCATGGAGAAGTACTGAGGGATGAAATCTACCAAGTTACGCTATGCCCATGCAAATATACCATATTGAATCCAACATTCATATATAGTTATGATGGGCTAATTAAAACAATAATAGAAGGGAGATCAGTAGAATAGAGCAAGTGGATCTAGGGGAGGGAGAAGAGAAGGGAAAGGGAAGGTAATGGGGAATGAGATTGATCAAATTATGATGCATATATATACAAGTATGGCATAATCTCACTATTATGTTAAATTATAATGAACCAAGAAAGAAAGAAAGAAAGTTATCTAGAACGTGGCAGAGAGTCCCAATGGCTTAGATTCAAATGCAACATTTCTAACCATTTCATGGTGCTACTTTATAATAAGGAGAGAGTATCCAATGGGGTGAAGAATCTTTCATAGCAAAGAAAATGTATATGTTTGATTCTGTGACATCTCAGCATCTCCCCTTATTCCTCAGCTTGGAAGACTGTGTAGTTACTTTATGTAAGTTACTTTGTCATAGCCCTGTCAGAGAGGATGTCTCAACAAGATGTCTCTTGAAGATGTAGTTAACTAATGTTTCATGTTTTTCTAAGGATTATTGTTTTTCAGCATTGAACTTTAAGAACTGCCAATATTTTTAGTATATTTTTTCTCTTGTATTTGCTTGTCATAAAATTTTTGTTGGTATTTTTTAAGTTATCTTGGGGTATTAAAAAGGAAAAATACTACCAGTATAATTTTTGAAAAAAACAATTAAAATTAATTTCAAGAAAAATGTGTTTAGTTTTCTCTGAATTTCTGTGATACATTCCTAAGATGCTTAGAAAAAATTTAGGAGCAAGTTATCAGCTTGGGAAAGGAGCATCTTAGACTCTTACGATCATCTTAGAATTAGCTAGGTAAACTTACAGCTCCACACAAAAAAATCACTCATTATTTATTCTTTGCATTTTCAAATTGACTCAAGATAACAGGGTTAAGTCATCTAAGGCATCTTAAAAGTTGTTCTCAAAAACATTTAGATGCAGCCAGGTGCAGTATTCCCAGTGACTTGGGAGGCTGGGGGAGGAGAATCCCAAGTTCAAGGCCAGCTTCAGCAATTCAGCAAAACCCTCAGCAACTTAGTATGACCTCTTCTTAGAATGGGATGGGCTCAGTAGTAGAGTGTATTACGGTTTGGATGTACTGTGTCCCCCAAGAGCTCATGTGTGAGACAATGCAACAAAGTTTAGAGGAGAAATGATTGGGTTAAGAGAGCATTAATTCAATCATTGAATTCATCCCTTGATGGGATTAACTGGGTGGCAGCTGAAATTGGGTAAGGTGTGGCTGGAGGGGGGTGGGTCATTGGGGGTGTGCCTTTGGGGTATACATTTTGTGTCTGGTGAGTGGAGTCTCTCTCTTCTAGTCATCATGTGAGTTGTTTTCCTCAGCCACATTCTTCCTCCATGATGTTCAAACCTGAGGAATGGAGCCTGCTGTCTATGGATCAAGATCTCTGAAATTAGGAACCCTAAATAAACTTTTCATCCCCTAAAACTGTTCTGGTTAGGTTTTTTTAGTCACAGCAGTGAAAAAGCTGGTTAAAACAAGTGCTTTCGCAGAATGTGCAAAGGAAGAGGGCTGGCCATGTAGCTCAGTGGTACAGTGCTTGCCTAGAATGTGGGAAGCCTTGAGTTCCATCCCCAATATGAGGATGAGAAAGGGGCACTGACCCATTCAAATGCAAAATATGTCCTTTTTAAAATTTGCACAGGCTTTTACTAAGTTTGCTCCTTCTGTTGCTTACCTGTACAGCTGCCCATATGACAAGTTTAAGCCTACATTAATCATCTCTCCGTGACACTGATAAATATTCATAGAATCCTGAGAGGAGTAGGAGGATAAGAAATAGAATCTATTTAAATTGCTACATTTAAAGCCAACTTCATTTTTTTAAGCTCATATTCTTACCCTGTTTAGTATACATGGCTGAAAACAAGTCATCAAAGAAAACTGTGTACACTGTTAGAGGATTGAAATTAAAATGTGACTAATTATTTCATATCCAATAATATGAAATATAACAGCTTCTATTTTTACACAATTGTAGTAAGTCAAAATGTTGCTAGTTAGGGTTTTATTACCAAACTTGCTGAAAGAAGGAACAGAACAGTGAGAGGGGAAAAAGATTGTTGAAATGGGCTTAAGAGAATTAAAGATGCTTCTCTGAATATAAAGACCTGGGGGAGGGGAGTAGTAACTTAATGGGAAATTGTGTGCTAAGCCCTTAGGTCAAATTTCCAGCAGGAGGTTTAAAAAAAAAAAAGATTTGAGCAAAGCCACACCCCTTTATAGAATATTAGAAAATTCTGCTGACCAGATTTTTTTCTTGCCAATTGGTGATAGTCCATCTGTAAGACGGGCATGTTAAATGTGACCAATTGAGATAATAAATAAAAATTGAAATGGAAAAGTGGAAAAGCAACTCTGCTCCTTAATTATAAACATGTCTGTGATGGGGAACATTCTTGAGACCAAAAAAATGGGGGGGGGGTGGATGCAGAAACAAATGAAACACAGAAATAGCTTCTAGAACTCCCTATTTTATAATTTTTTTTTGACCATTTTCTTCCCTATTTATAGTGCGTGGTGATTTGGAGCAGGTCACCTGTCTTTTGGGCTCCTGAGAATTCATTCAGTAAGTTTCAGTAAGTTCACTCACTCTCAGACATGTTCAAGTGACCTGGTTTAATAAGGGCCTTTTTATTTGTTGCTGTCAACAGGCAGTCCTACAGACCTTTATGATCTCAGTGGGAAGCTTCACAAGCAAGGTCAAATTCAAGTTTAATGAAAACCTACGCCATTTACAAGGAACTGAGAAGAGAACTCTGGTTTATTTCCTGCTGTGGCTAACATTGGAAGCACAGTAACTTCCTAGTCAATCATGGAAGAAAGTAGAACTCTTCCAACTGGTGAAACATTATTTTCTCCATGCTAGAATAATAGATTTATTGAACGTCAAGAACATGAGAACATAATGGAGTGCCCTGTCAATAAACACATTTCAATTTCAGCTGGGTTGATTTAGAGGGGGTGGGATGATGGTAGTGGGTGTTTCTAGAGATATTCCCTGTGATCTGGTCAAGGACTTTAAGTGTATACATTATGAACATGGTCTCAGTGCAAAGATCATGACCCATTTTGAATAAAGTAGAGGAAAGTTTGGACTCCATGAATGGACTGGTTCTCTAAATCAATACTCAAAAACCATGGTACCCTTTGTACTCTGAGTGCTTGATCTCAAAACAGCATGGTGTAGTTCTTGGACACTTACAGGAGGTCCTCATAAGTCTTCAGAACATCTTCTCTTAAGAACTGTCTTCCCTGATGCTCCAAGTGAACCAAGTCAAACAATTCTGCCATCTAGGACTTAATGGCAAGCACAGAGGAATCATGGCCTCTGCTCTGCCCTATGTGTTCCTGCTCCACAGAGGTGCCGCCTGTCTGTCTCCAATTTTCTCATTCTATACAGAACTTCAAGGGGAATCTTATCTACTTCTTGATTTCAAATATAATCTTCACATAATTATGTCTGGCTAAATTGTACATGGACAATGAGGTCCAGAGGTCACCTTGAATCATCTTTGACCCCAGAAGCCTCTGTGAGTTTCCACACACTGCTGCAGCACTGTAGTTTTACCTCAATTATGGAAAATGATCTCACTTTATTTATTTTCTCTCTGGTGGCTAGAGAGTGATCCTCCTCAAGGGCAGAGTTCCCCTCTTTCTTCTCTCCAGACCTGACAAAATGCTCCCAACACAAAAAACACCTGAGGCATCTTTAATTTACTATAAGATTTTACAATCCTTAGGTGTAGCCTGCTCTAAACATCTATGTCAAAGAAACCCATTGGCTGAATTAATGAATTAATGTCCTCATTTTTTATTTATAGTGTGAAAAATTTTCAGAGAAGTTATTTATTCAATTGAACACCTCCAATGTCACATTCTGGTTTGGATGCTGGGCTTACCAGAGTGATCATATGGAACCTTCTTGTTGTTTATACTACTGTCAGGAAAACAGGCATTAATTAATACTACAATTAAAGAGTTCATGATTATGAAATGGAATAAAATATTCAAAAGAAAACAATATGGTTGTATGAGGGTGGGAAACCCCAATTGCAAGAGGGCACCTCATAGAGGCAGGAACTTAAAAATGGCTTCTATGGTTTAAACTGAGAGGAAGTCTGAGAAGCAGGTGGGGGTCTGAACCATATTCCTGTTCAGGGGTGAAGGGAATTGGCACACACCACCCCAAAATACATCATTTGAGTATACTGATTTTCTGAATTGAAGTAAAGTGAAAAACAGAAGATGCAGGAAGGACTCTTTGCCCCCCCCACCCCCCACCCTGCTTTCTATCTAAAGATAGGAAATAAGTTTCCTGTGAGAAATGTGCCTCCTGTAACCAAGATTATTCATATTTCTGGAGATAGAATCTACACCAAGATGAGTTAAATAAACAAACTTTATTAAAATAACTGTTACCATCATCAGTTTCTCCCATTACAGTTCCTACTCATTTTCCCCAAATTTACTGCCCTTAGAAATCTAAATCCTTCACCTTATTCTAGTCACTTCTCCACACTTTCGCTTCCGTTGTTAAAAGGCTCTATAAATCTCCAATCTAATCATTTCTTTGGGTTTTCTACTTTGTGACACGAAAGAATATTAACATCAAATAAAATTCATATATTTTCTCCTGTTAACCTGCCTTTTCTACTTTAATTTGTAGTCACTACAGATTATAAGGAGGTAGAGGAAAAGTTTTTCTTTCTCTAAGGGATCTTATTGAAGATTTTGAGTTTCATTCTAAAATGAGAGAAGGATTTTAATTGATCAGATTTGCAGCTTGAAATACCAATGCAAAAGTCTCTGGACATAAGGAGAGAATGAGTGGAAGAGACTAGCTAGTACTCATTCCCATACTTCAGAGAATGGAGATGACATTTTGAACAAGAGCCTGACAAGAGTAGACAGTCATAAGCCAAGATATTTGATGGCTACTTAGAAAAAATATGATGGCACTTGTAGATGGAATAGATGTGAGAAGAGGAGGCTATAGAATCAAGGTCACTCCAGCATTCCTGGCACATGCAAACTTTACTGAGACAGAACAGGGAAGGGACCAAGAGTAAGATGAAAAATCACATTTTAGACACATGGAATTTGAGATACCTTTGACCTATCCGAGTGGAAATGTTGTATAAAAAGTTGAATTTTGTAGAATTCAGAGAAAAGGTATAAACTAGATTTAGTTTATATATTATTATACATTCAGAGGAGTGCATAATATTTGTCATTAAAGCCATGGGGGTGGGTGATATTGCCTTGGGAAAGAAAAGAAAGTGAGATTCTTCATCTATGTGCTGCTGCTTCAATTACCTCCCAGATGTTCTAGTCCACTGCATTCTCTTCTTCTATTAACCTGTTGTCTGCTCCTTCCCCTTCAGTGGTTTCTCTGAATTATGAATTTGTGTGGAAAGAAGACTTAGAGATCATTAGGTCTAATCTCCAAATTTTAGAGGTAAAGAAACTGCAGAAGTTTATACAAGGTCATACTGATCTTCTGAGGAAACAAAAGCTGAGGTCTAAAAAGAGATCAATTACTCCAAAGGGATTCCATCTGGAAATACTGGAAGACAACTGTAAGAATCCCTAGTACTTAGAAGCCTACAGATACCGAGGTGTGTTTTTCTGTCACGAATATATAATACCATGCAAAAGACCTCCCAAGGTGGTAGTAAAAAAGGGAGCAAAAGTTTGAATTGGACCTATTGTGGTTTAATATTAGTAAACTCTGCAAAATGGGGCCAAAGGCTTGAACTATCCATTTCCTTCTCTATGAGGAGAGATTAAATAAAAATTACTTTGAAAAATTGCTACATAAAAAACTAATGTATTTAAAGATACCGATTGCATAATAGGTTTCCAAATTATTAACTAATAATTTCCTACAAAGATGCCATGGAAATAATAAATCTTTTTTATTAAAAAAAATAAAAGCTCAAGGGCTCATTCAAACCCTATTGAAATACTGAAACATCAAAAATGCAATTATTTCTCTTATCAGGATTTAAAGACAATTATATGGTATAACATCCTTCAATTCTAATTCTAAAGACCATTATGAACATTAATTTAAAAAATCTACATCCAAATAATGCTCGCTCTTATTATAATGTAATATATTACCTAGAAATAAAGTACAAAAAAGCACTATTGCAACATCTTCCTAAACAACTGAAGGCCCATGCTATCTGCTTTAATTCATTCAACTATGAATGAAGCCAAGATAAATAGAATAGTTATAAAATACTACAAAAATGAACCAAATACCCTTAAAATGTAAAATTAATCATTTCCTCTTTTATTCATAAACTTTTGTGATCTGCCTTGATTTGGATCTCTTTTCTGCTTACATTCAGAGTTTAAATACAAAGAATTTCAGCTGATATGAGTGGCATAGCTTGCTTTACCAAAGATTCTCAGATGAAAAGATAAATAAACTCCCTAAGTTGCAGGATATGAATTCTAGGGAAATAGTTATCCTGCAAGAATAAGACTTAGGGGTTCATTTAGAGAAAATTCTCAGCAAAATGTGCAAATATATTTTTAGCCTTACAGTTATTTGTTTCCAATTCAAAGAATTAATTGTGTAAAAATTGCATGATCATATTTATGAAAATCTTATGTAGTAATATTTGAACTTCCTCTTTCACTTTTTATTGTGATGGAGCACTTCCATTGAAAGCCCAGATGTAGGCACACTTGAATAGGGAAGATTCTTGGCAAAATCACTCCTGAACACATTTCTCAGACACTTCACCAGGGCTTATTCCTTACATATCTCCTAAATATGATGTGAAACAATAATTTTTAAAATCAGTTTTAAAATATCAATCCCCTGGTTCCATCTTTGTCCTAATGAATTTGAATGTTTGCTCTTTGAGTTTGTATCTGTATCCTACAAATTCCACCTCCCTCCAATGAATCTGTCATATTTACACTCTAACCAAATCAGCACTAGGTCCTGCCCCAAATGTGAATTCTCCTTTCATAAAAATTTTCTGTGTATACTTCATTATCATTAGTATTATTTTGCAATCATAAAGACTTTATGTCTGATATATATGCCATGGAGGATCACTTCCAGATGCAATTTGAATGTTAAGATGGGGAAATTTATAAAATACAAAAGGGAAGTACAGTACCCAGTAAAACAAAAAGTAGAAGGTCTGTGGTAGAGAATTGGAGGAGACGAGGAAACCCATTATTCATTCTGAGAATAGGTCTGTGGAACTAGGGTAAGTACTTTAAAGTCACTAGGAAGTGAGGATGATTTTCCTTATACTTCTCTTTCTTCATGTGTTGTATTGTTGTCAACCCACAGATGGGCTTCTGATTCTCTCTGCACATGACCATTATCCAGCCTCTAAGATTATATCACCTCAATCTGGGAAAGTACACATGTGTGCATCACCGCTTTCACTCTCTCTCTCTACATGGAAGTTCTGGGAATATTAATAGAATTTCAGGGAGACAGAGCTGATGAGCCAAGTTCTGGTCAGCTCTACAATTGATCTCAAGCCCTGGCTTGGCGACATCAGGTCACATGCCACCAATGGCATTGCCTAAGCTCTCTCCAGCTGAGAAGGGGGGGAAAACAATGTTGTGATTTTTTTTCCCCTAGAGAAAAAAAAAATGCTATGATTAGATATACCCAAGAATGTCTCCCTTCCTGACTAATGTGACAAATCTGTTCAAGGATTTTTCTTCTGGTCTTCAGACCATGGAAATCAGAAGGTTGTGTTCAAAAACAAACTCTAAAACCAAAAAATTAGAATTCATAGATATTTTGCTGGGAAAAAAACACACTTGATATAAGACCCAACCTATTTTTTAGGTATTTTATATTTGTCATAAGACTCATTGACATGATTCTGGATCTGGATCCCAGATGTAGCAGGGGAATGGATCACATCATCCTTTTTCTCAACTATTTTCAGGTTTAGGTAGCTGAAAGTACATCTTTGCCATCATGACATAAAGTATGGGTGCTGCCTATATATTTGGATAAGTGCCCATTCTCCACAAAACCTGTTGACATCCATCAATCTTAGGGGTTGCAGGGCTCTTAACTTGGTGGTAAAGAAAATAGGAAGAATTCGATTCTTCTTCTTCTTGCCCTTCTTCCCTCCCCCAAATGAAACTTAAAAAGCTATTAGATAAAGTGGAGAGCCATGACTGAGACCAGATTATAGAAAGATGATCAGAACCCTTGAAAGGGAACAGGAAGAACTACACATGTAATTTGGCACTGTGCCTAGAGCATGGGTGAAATACAAGTGTTTTCTGGAGCTCACTCCAGCTCTGTGGTCTGGCTTTTGTGAGTGAACTTTCTTAAACTTCAGGGTTGAAATTGAGATTCTGGCTTAGACCAACTGAATTAGGCCCATAAATTGTACTTCTAACAAATTTCCAGGTGATACTGACATGAAGGATCCATGAACCATGCTTGGAAGCATAAAGACTTTTAGAAAGCATAAATTGTGTAACCTGAAAGAGTAGGAAAAATGATATTTGAAACCCTTTCTTCTTTGTGGAAATAGTTCATAGAAAGGATAAACTCCTTCTATCCCCAGGGATTACCCTACCTCATTTCACACACCACAGGCCTTCATCACAGTTGGCTTTGGCTCTACTAAGGATGGTGAAGTTGGCAGATCTCCTATTGGATTAGTAGCTCTGCAGAAGAATGTGAGGAAGGCTCAGAGAGAGAAAGGAGATGCAAGAGCCAAGAAAGTAAGCAGCAGGAAACAAGTTGAGCCACAAAAAGAGGAATTAACAATACCTAGGGACCATAGGTAAAAATATGGGGAGGGAAATTATTAAAAATGACTAAAAAATTGGATAAAAGTAGATGGGGCTTGAGGCAACTACAATTTGAAGATATTATTATGCAGAGGTTGATAAATACTAGACATAATACTAGATATACAAAATTACATCTATAGCAAGGTATCTAATTTAAATGTAAACCAAAAGCTCAGCTACTAGGGAAGCTGAGGCAAGAGGATCAAATTCAAGGACAGGCTGGGCACTTTAGTGAGACCTATTCTCCAAACCAAATCTAGCAGGCAAAAGGCCCTACTTTCAGTACTATATAGACATGCAAAAATATTCTAGGAAATGGAATAAGAATTTAATTTGATAATAAGTTGAACATATTAATATTAATACGAAAGTCATTGACACCATCTTTATGTAAGAACAGTCACTATTGTTTTAAATCAATTAATATTAAAACAATTAAAAGTGATTTTCAGGTTTATTCTCAATCTTTATGCCCACTCTTATTTTTTAGTTAAGATCTTAATGTTGTCAATAAAGAATTCTCCAGGTTGTTAAGATATTGTTATCCAAAGAACTCAATCAAAAACTTTAAACTCAAATAGAATATATAACTCAAGCATGAATCTGAGCTTACTTAATATGATGAACAAACTTTTTTCATTGTTGATTCACCTGTACACTGTCATAAAAATTCCTGAATTGGAATGTCTTTTGATAGGTTATGCATGGGTAAATTGACCATGGTTCTCAGCTCAGGTAAGCAATGTAATGCATTATCTACCCACTTCTGAAGAAGATAAACTCATTCCTTTTATTGGCTCAATAAAGTGTGAGCAAATATTTTCATATTGTGTTTATATATAAACTTTATTCTACCACAGGTAGTTTAAGCTTTACCTGAGACATAAGACACATACAAAATAACTTTAAAGCAAAATAGAAAATAATAATTGCCATAATAAAGGGGAAAAAGTTTTTGAAGGTACAAAGAAAACAAAAAAAAACTTAAGATTGTTTTCATCAAAGAGTTCTCAGAACTAAGTATTCAAGTTAAGAATAAATTTAAGTCAGAATGGCCTGGAAGTAGGATGGTGAGGAAAGCACATTTGGAATAAATCCACAGATATAGAAAATACAGGGTGTTGGAACAAGGTGGGCACAAGAGGGAACAAGAGGGGGAAATGAGGACATGTATTAAAGCAAAATGTCATTCTGTTTTGGGTCTCCAGCTCAACTCCACCTCCTTTCTTTCAGATCAACAGCACCTTCAAATTCCAACACTCTAGTTCTGATTTTTAGTCTCTTCTCAAGGCTGAAGCATACTGATCATGGTCCTCCCTTGACCTTGGTTCATGGGGAAGCATCCCACAACCTTTACACTGACATCTCCTCAAACACCTACCTGACTCATGCTCAGTATCTGCAGTCCTTCTTGTCACTTATCATCAAGGGTTTGTCAATTTGACCTCACCTTATCCCTAAACTGTGCTGGGCCACGCTTCTGTTGGCCTCTGTATCCCATTTTTTCTCTAGCTTCTTCCAATCATACCTATAGTTTCCCTATTTCCTTTAATGATTCCTTTATATCTCAGACATCCAATTAGAAGCAAAAATGTTAGGCCATGTTCTCCTTTTATCCTGAGTGCCAAGTCATTCATCAAATTCTCATGCTTTTGTCTTTTTAGTCCTTCAGTCTCTGCATATCAGAACCTTGTTGTCCAAACTATTCCTGCAACAGGCTTACCATAATGACTCTAGTGCTTATTGAATGCCAATTAGTCCTAAGCATGCTCATCATAAGTTTCAGTGCAAAAGTTTTAAATGTCTCCATAGTTCCTCAGATAGCTGAATTAAATTATTTTGATTGACTTTCAGAGCTCCTCACAATTTGATTCAACTCTACTCTTCCCTGTCTTGCCTCCCTGCTCTGTGTCATTTAGCCACTGTCAGTGCAAGCAGAGCTGGTGGTAACCAATCCATAGTGATGATTCCCCCTTACCTGTCAAATTCAGGGCACCACTGTGCTTCAGGAACTCTTTCCTGACTTGTTGATTTTTTTTCTTTTTTACCTTCCACACATAATCTATGTGACATCATTTTATACACCTATTTTAAAATTGTTTTCCCCCCCGTTATTTCACGTTCACTCTGTCTTTACAAACTAACAAAGTAAGGTCATGTTTTTTGGCTTCATATTTCTGATTTTAGATGTCTAACATGATGATGAGCATGCTACAGGTATTTTGTTAGTAGTTATTGAATAATGAGCTACAGAGGAAAAAATGAATGGTTTGGAACAGAATTTATAGAACAATTATATAAAAGGTGCTGTGTAAGATAGAGCTATGCTGAAAGCAAACTTACCAGAGAAGACACTAGGTATCTTGGAAAGAAAGCTTTTGACAGTACGGATAGGAATTCCATTTTTTTCATCTTGCATGCGTGCTATGACGTCTTCCATCTAAACAACAATAAAATAATGAAAACCTTCAGAAAGTTGAACTTTTTGAGAAAAAAATCAATTCTCATATCAATTTTGTACACCAGTTTTGCCCAACTAAGAATACTGCCATTTTCTCACCTTTCTTGATTTTTGTCTCATTAATATTTTAAGTTTGGTTAATAGAAGATAGAGAAAATAACAAGGAAAATGGGCCATTTGGGGGTCCATTAAACTTCTAAAAAGAATGTTATGCTTTGAATATTGCCTTTCTTTTGGCTTCACATTCTTTGGTTATAAAAGCTGAAAGAAAACAGTATTTCATCTTTAAGTCAGAAACCACTGTCACAGCCAATTCACACTTTATTAATGTTATCTCTACTGAAATAAAAGAAAATAGAAGCCTCACAAGTATCTGCTTGGATTCCTCTGCAAGCAAGCGTTTCCATGATTTAGTTTAACACTAAAGTTCAGCAACCTGCCTGGAAATCTAGGACAGATTACCAGTAACTGCTATTTCTCTTGCCTAGGCAATAACTGGTACGAGGTGAATTGTGCACATATATACCATGCATGGGCACACACACACATCCACACAAAATAAAATGAAAACCATAGTGTAGCCTCCTATCCAGTTAGTGGATTTTATTGCATCTTTCTTTCAAACTTGTTAGTATATGTGCTTTTGCTTTGAAATTTTTTCACAGTTCTAAAAGGCTGTACTTTACAGTCTGTTGCAGAATTTAGTTCTAAATAAGATGCATTCAGATCAAAGTCTCACACTTTTCTCATGTGTTTCTGTACCTGTGAGACATAATACACACAAAAATATCCATGTTGGAGTATAGCACTTAAATCTATTTATCCACTCATTCCACAATTAGTAGTGAGCACTTACTCTAGGTCAAATTTACTGATGATTTCTCAGGACATAAAAATGAATATAATTCATTCCTCTCCTTAAAAGAAATCCATAATCCATAATAAAAATCAAGGTGAAATTTGAGTAAAGTTTGGTGTTTAGTTAGTAGCATTGTATTAGTGTCAATTTCCTATTTTGATAATTATGTCCTGGTTATATAAGACACTAACATTAGGGAAGTTGAATAAAGAACCTGTGGGAAATCTCTGTGTGGTTTTTGTTTCCTTTCTGTAAGTATAAAATTTCAAATCAAAAGGTTAAAAATTCAAAGTCTAAATTTCACAACAATGAATTATCAAATTCCCATCAATACAGCTTCAGAATGATTTTCAACTCAGAAATCTAATTTGCTTGGAAAAGGATCATCAGATTTATTAGTATGAGAACAATTGGTGATGCAGTTTTTTTAAATTAATTAATTAATTTTACTTAGGTATATATGACAGCAGAATGCATTTTGATTAATTGTACACAATTGCAGCACAACTTTTCATTTCTCTGTACATGATGTAGCATCACACCAAATGTGCAGTCATAAATGTACCTAGAGTAATAATGTTCCTCATTCCACCATCTTTCCTTCCCCCATACCCTCTTCCCTTTCTCCCTCCCCTTTGCTCAATCAAAGTTCCTCCATTTTTCCCATGCTCTCCTCCATTATGGATCAGCATCCACTTATCAGAGAGAACATTTGGCCTCTGTTTTGGGGGGATTGGCTTACTTTGCTTAGCATGATATTCTCCAACTCCATCTGTTTACCTGAAAATGTCGTAATTTTGTCCTCTTTTAATGTTGAGTAATAGTCCATCGTGTATATATATACCACAGTTTTTTTTATCCGTTCATCTATTGAAGGGCATCAAGGTTGGTTTCACAGTTTAACTATTGTGAATTGAGCTGCTATAAACATTGATGTGGCTACATCACTGTAATATGCTGATTTTAAGTCCTTTGTGTATAGGCCTAGGAGTGGGATAACTGGGTCAAATGGTGGTTCCATTCCAAGTTTTCTAAGGAATCTCTATACTGCTTTCCAGAGTGGTTGCATCAATTTGTAGTCCCACCAGCAATGTAAGAGTGTGCCTTTCCCCCCACATTTTCGCCAACATTTATTGTTGTCTGTATTCTTGATAACTGCCTTTGTGACTGGAATGAGATGAAATCTTAGAGTAGATTTGATTTGCATTTCTTTAATTACTAGAGATGTTGAACACTTTTTCATATGGGATGCAGTTTTAACATAAAATGAATCTGTATTTGACTCTAAGTTCTTCTAATTATTATCCATGTAATTTTGAGCAAGACTTCTAACTTCTCAAGATTCAGTTTCCTCATCTATATAATGGTGATACTACTACTTTAAAATAACTCCTTCACAATGTTCTTTATGGATCTGGGTTGGAGTTATAATGAGGTAAACTATTTTATGGTTAAATGATACAATATATATATAAAGGCTAGTACATAGTTATGATAAGATTTTGGACTTAGAACGTATGCATATACCCTGACATGTGGGAATGTGCGTTCTCCATTTCCATGTTTCTTTGCATGTGGAGGGAACATCATTAGCATGAAGCCTCATTTTCCTTCTGCCTCCTAACTTATTCCAGGGTTGCTGGGTGACTTATCAGATGGTCAAGAATGAGCAGGGAAGGAGAGATCAGCAGGTGGTCAGGCCCACTCCTTTTCTCTTGGCTGGAAGTCCACATCCAACTCTGCTGATAGACAGCTGCTGGCTCTGGGGCACCAGCAATTGTATTCAGGTTTCAAAATTAAAGGTTAATTTTGCACTTTAAGGAAAGCTTTTTCAGAAATCAAGGTGATTTGGTGACACTTATGTGTGCCTTTCTTTTTGGTTGTGGTTCTCTATTCAGAATTCAAGAAGGAAAAGAAGGTGTTTCTTATCAGGCTTCTTAAGGCCCTGAAGATCAAATGACCCACTTCTTGTGTAATAAAGATATCTATGTATAGAAATATGGAAATAGATATTCTATCATGACTCTTTGTGCTGTTACTATTTGCCCTTGATTCACCTGACACAATATTCTGAAATAAAGAATAAGCTGCTTTGCCTTGCTTGGTATCAGGCCCTAAACCCTGTATTATCTGCTTAATGGTTTAAACCAGGCCGGATTAGACAGATATGGAGACCTTGCTGGCTCCCACTTTAATCACCTCAGCGCCCAGGGCTGTGGCAACAATCACCTCTGCTTAGGGGTTGAATTAAAGAGCACAGCAATCACCTCTCAGTTCATCGGATCCCAATGAATCAAGACCAGGAGGCAGGGAACAGAAAGTGATTTCTGTGGTTGTATTTCAAAACCTACCATTTTTTTTTCTGAGCCAAAATATCTACAGTAGGAAAAAAAAACTCTCTAATGTAAAAATAGAATTCGTGTTCTCAACTGAAAATGTGATCATGGAAATGGATTCAACTGCTTCTATATTTGTTCAGATGTGATTTACCCATGAAACTTGCCATGACCTAAAATAAGCAAAAACAAACAAACAAAACAACAGCAACAAAAACCAAAAGCAAAGACAAATACAAAAATAATATATACTTTCTAAAAACAAAAATCAGTCACAAAGTCCATGTATAAAAAAACAAATCCATCCTATCCACTGAAAGTGCATCACACATTCACTCAGGGTCTATTAATTTTTATACTACTCATGGCCTTAACATGTTTGATTATCTGCTTTCTCACCATTAGCAATTGTGTGAGAGAGAATGCTGAAAGCAGTCAAACTTATAGAGCAGACAAGACAACAAGAGGAATGTGAAACTGTAAAAAACAAATCCAATAAGTATCAAATCCCTGGAAATTTTCAGTTACAGCCAAAAACTCAGATATTTCAAGCATCCCAAGAGAAGATATATATACGTAATGTGTGTACACACACAGATATATACCACACACACACACACACACACACACATTATACACACACACACACAATTGTTCCTTGGTGTCTCTGGGGGCTTGGCTGCAGGTCTTGCTGAAGACATAAAGATCCACAGATGGTGAAGTCCCTTATATAACATGAGCCAATATTCACATACAACTTATAAACACAGTCCTGTACACTTTAAGTCATCTCTAGGTTACTTATAATACCTAATAACCCAATAAAATGTAATATTATGTATATAGTTGATCCACAGTGTTTGTTTAGGGAATAATGGCAAGGAATGGTCTGTACATACTCAATTAAGTTGGATTTTATTAGAATATTCCTGATCAACAGTTGGTTGAACCCATGGTTATTGAAACCACAGGTATGGAAGACAGACTGCATAGATATGTATTCATAAGATACCCCTGTGTGGTAACGAGGTATTTTGCATTTTCATTCTCATAAGCTGGTTTCTCAGGCCATGAACATGAGATAACATACCACTGGAATGTGGAGAGGATGACTGCCATGCCTTAGCTCATTGAGGCTTGGTCAGAATCTGATCTTTAAAGAAAAAGCTAGAAACAGGTAATCTAAAAGATTTCTTCTAGCTACAAAACTATTGACGTCTAGAAATAATCATTAGTGTGTAAAAGTAGGTAAGTTTCCTCACCAAGTTAGAGTCAAACCTCTGTCAGAGACAGAGGAAATTAAATAGGACCTTCTACAAATGCATTTGCTGTCCAATGTCAGCATATTGTAATTACAATGAAAATGAGAGAATGATAAAGAGCATGCACTAAGCCAATGAGACCTTAGAACTGACCTGAGTTTAATCTTGGCTGGGATACTTACAAGCTATGTAAGTTAATCACTCTGAGACTCATTTTTCCCATCCGTAAAATAGAGATAATCGTCACAGTATACATCTTATAAGGGGTGAGGATTAATGAAACAGTGCTAATTAAATGCTTACCAAAATGCATCCTCATTTTATCCTCATCTCCCCTTTACTGTATTAGGAAGCCACAGGCCCTTTTATAATCCAGATGCCAAAAAAAGCTATAGTTAAGTGCCAAATTCTTATTAGAATTTGTCAAGTACTGAGTAGACCGAGATGCCTATGAGTTCTACCTTAGATTTCTAGTAGAAGACTGAATTTATGTTGGCCCTGGAAAGATATGGAATTTGACTAGAAGAAATTCCAGGAGAAATGTTTATGCATGTAAGAAAGAACTAAGAACTATGTAAACCATGCAAAAGTTATATTTAGAAGAAATGGGAAATGAGATTGCATTCATTTCTGGCAAAATGAAAATGTCTTTGCTCTCATATTTTCTTGATGAATTTGCCTCTTGAAGTTCTTTAAAAGAACAAAGAATTGAACTGAATAGAGTACTCTTTGCAAAACTAATCTTTTATTCTATGTAAACTAATTCACTACATGTGATAAAAGTAAAACAGTTGTCCTTTGCAAAGTAGCTTTGAGAATATTTATGGTGCGATGTGTTCAAAATCTTTTTTAGGTGGACGTGACGGCACAGGCATGGAATCCCAGTCACTTGGGAGGCTAAGGTAAGAGGATCCTGAGTTCCAGCCTGGAAAATTTAATGCAATGTGTTTCAAGATGAAAAAAAAAATTGAGGGGATGGGGAAGAGGGATAAGGTGGAATAGGGGGACAGTGAAGAGAAACAGGAGGAAAAAGAGAAAAGGAGGAGGAGAAAGAGGAGCAGGAGGAGAAGGAGATGAAAGAAAAAATTCTTTTTTAATTCCTGTATTATGGAATCTTTCATGAGTTACTAGTACACTTAGTTGGGGAAACAAAGCTTTCTCTAACATGTGAACTCTTTGAAGAAAGATATCTGACCTTACTTATCTTCATATTGCTAATATAGAAAGCTTTCAAAAATGGGGATATGCTGCAGTTTTGTTAAAGGCATACATTTGATTTTGATTTTTCTAAGAGACCTAAAGCAAAAGTGAACATTTAATTAACTTAAGATTCAGCCTTGAGATATTTGAATTTTTTTTTTTTTTTTGGTCTAACATTTCGTGCAAAAATAAGTTACATCAGAAATAGCGGGACTGAAGGGCTCAGTGTGTTGTAGGCTAAAACATTCTGATTCTGTCTGTTCCATTTAATGCAGAAATTCTTCAGCTTGTATTAAAGGAATTCCCCCCTTCCATGCATCTGAGTAAATCTGTTTATGAAACTGTCTTCCTGCCTATAGATGTGACACTCAAGTTCACTGTTGTCGGTAAGCTCTCAAGATGAAAGGCTCAATTGAACTCCAACAGGAGTTCTTTTTTCCAGGAATTCATAATTAGCTTTCCTTTAGGATAGCTTACATGTCACTTCTGTGCTGGTGATGTATCTCAAACCCTGCGGAAGTTAAATGGTTCCTGCCCCCACACCATTGGTAGAAGGAAAGAGGGAACCCATTAGGCAGGCATATCTTCCTCAAAGAGTTACTAATTATTCAAGGGGGCCTCACCGGACAGGGCTCCCACATATTGATGAAAACAAAATCATTGCCTTGAAACCTTTCAATTTCTCTAATGTTTTAAGCAACCGTGGAATTTAATTCAATTTACTTGTAGCTATATTTGCCAGAACTTCATCACAATATCATTTCTACTGATTTCATTAAGCCAAGAGCTTTGCTGAGACACCCAGACTGCAGGGGAAAACGCTGAAGTAAAGCTAAAACATTTTGTACTCTGTAGTTCTGAAAGAGAAATGCATCAGTCAAAATTTCAAAGTAAGTTTTCTGACTTCTCTTTGTAACGCACCATTAAGTACAGTATTTAGAGGTATAAATGAGAGACGAAATGAGCATATTGAATGGGCTTTTTCCTACGTGAACATAATTTCAATTTATTGTGTGTAACATCATTTTAAGTGCTTGCTACGAAAATGGGAGAAATGATCACTCAAGTGCTTCTTGGCTTTCTTAGGCAATTAGGTGGTGGCAGGTATAACATACTTTAAATCTGCCTATAATTTTTCTTCCTTCAGCAAGCCTTTGTAAGGAAGAAACTTATTTGCACATTGGAACTGAGCAGCGAAAGCAGAGAAAGCACAAGTTAGGCTCTAATGAAAGTTAAATAAGAATAATGAAATTAAAATTTGCAACACAAACTGTTTTTGCTACAATAATTCAATTACGGCTGCTTCTAATTGATATGCGTTCCCTCCACATTACAGCTGATGGCAGTCAGTATCTTAACTCAGAATTAATTACTCTTTTCATATGGAAAAGCTGCCATCTTAATGAATAATTTTAAAAAATAAACTAGTAAAATGTAGTTACATGTAAATTTTTCCTGACTCATTTTGGTCATAATTTGAGATCTTAGATATTCTTTTTATGATTTTACACAAAATAGAGGTAGTTTTTTTTAAATGCATGGATGTTCTTGTTTTGTTTTGTTTTTTAAAGAAAACATTTCTCTCACCCGTCTCAAGGAATATAACCTCTACTCAAAAGAAATAAGACGGGGGCTGGGGATGTGTCCCAGTGGTTAAGCACCCCTGGGTTCAATCCCTGGTACCAAAAAAAGAAAACAGGTAAATAAAATAAAAACTATGATTATTGTGTTGGTATTGCTTGCGTTGCAAGTAGCAGAATCCAAAATTAAATTTAAATCATTACAAAGAAATGTACCTAAGGAACTCAAAGATGAGCATATGGGCAGTCCCAGATACAGCCCACCCTCCAGACATTATCATTGCCTCTTCTTTTTGGTGGCAGATAAAACTGAAAGACGCAGAGTTGTACAGTGGAAAAAAAAATGTAAGAAAAACTGAACTGCCTGGGGTTGTGGGGAGAGTAGGGGTAAAAGAAAAAAAGAGACACACTCAGAAAGAGAGAGAATAAAAAAAATGAATGCAAAAAAGGGCCTTTGAGCAGACAAACGGAAAAACTGGAGGAGTGTTCACAGCTATAAAAGAGAGTGGCTTTAAGATGGCAATGAGTAATCCTCTGGTGTATAAGGATGAATTGTGTTGGAATGCTTCTTCTTCTGTTCTTCCATCTTCACAATTTTAATCTCTCTGAAAGGTGTCTCTGTGGTGATCCTCAAACTCATTTCTACATTTGTCTTTGTTAAAGTTTATAGGAGGCATTGGTTTGGATGGAGCTCCCGCACTAGGCCCAATGGGCCAATTCAAAATGGAATTACTCAGTTCCATACATACCATCAAGTCAAAGCTAAGTAATTTATCTGACCTTCCAGGAAATGAGGAGACAGAGAGAGGGAGAGAGAGAGAATAGCCAAATCCCTAAACAGATCGGTTTTACCCAGCATGGTAAGGAAGTTCCTGCTGCTTTAACCTTTACAAGGAAAGTATCTTTGAAACAATCAATCTGCATTTTGCTGTTTCTGCTTTCCTGGGCCATTTTTGACCTATAAACGTAAGACTCATCTGCTTCACTCATCAAGATATTCCTTTTATTTTATAGAATGAAGTGTTGTCTAGTTGTAAATGCACAAACAAAAGCTAATTAAGATCTTTAAACTAAATGTTGTAATTTTTTTTTGACACCATTAACTTAGCTTGAAATTCTCTCTTATATGGATTTGATAGTCCCCATTTCATCCACATCAATCTGCTCCATGGAAAAATCCCAGAATTAAATGGGAAATAAGGCTGAATATTTCACCCCTTATTTAAAATTTCCTTAGAACTAACAATCCTGTGAATTCTCTACAAGTTAAACAGCTACTCCAATTTCACCACACTCATTGGTTAAATTTGTCATTTTAGCCTTGTAACCTGCTTCTTCTATTTTTTTTTTCCCCTTGGTACCAGGGATTGAACTCAAGGACACTCAACCACTGAGCCACATCCCCAGCCCTATTTTCTATTTTATTTAGAGAAAGGATCTCACTGAGTTCCTTAATGCCTTACTTTTGATGAGGTTGGCTTTGAACTCTGGATTTTCTGCCTCAGCCTCCAGAGCCACTAGGATTACAGGTGTGCACCATCACACCTGGACATAATTTGCTACTTCTAATGAGTTGTGTTGGAATCCTTCTCCTTCTGCCCCTCTATCCTCATAATTTTAATGTCCTTGTACTTTGAACTTACCTAGCAGCTTCAGTGCCTCAATTTCTCATATACCATGACTTCTGCAGGTGCATCCTCTTTTCCTCTGTGCCTGTGGGAATCCAACTATGCTTCTAGGACTCTCTTCTGACTTTGCTTTCTTACTGATGTCCTTCCTTCTCCCTTCTCCCTACCTCTCTCATCCAGGCTGACTGTAATTAATGGCTCCTTTTGAACTCCTTAAGGCCTTTATTTGCAGTTATTTTCTGACATCCACTGGCACCTTTTGTCCCCTATGACTTATTTTATTTATATACATACATATCATTACTTTTAGATTATAAATACTTTGATGATTTGCACAGTTTTGCTGTTGAGGCACGGGCCATGAGAAATTCTGGAGGACTGATAGTTTTTACTTTATACATTTTTGTACTCTTTTTATGGGTTTTTTGTTTTGTTTCACCACAAGTATATCCAGTATTAACTATATAGCTGAATCTTTCTTTATTTGTATTATTTAAGAATTCTTATTTAACGAGATTAAAATATTAAACTGTAAGTCCTTTATTCAGACATCTGTTGTTATGCATTTTGAGGTCAAATATCCCCAATTGCCTGTTACACTGTCTGTAAATACTTTGTACAATTGCCAATGACCTTCAACAACCAATTGTTTGACCCAGAAATTATCTCTAGTTTTTATCTTTTAAATTCAGAACTAATGGACTAAATTGTTCACATTACTTTTTTATTAGTAAAAGAAAAAAAATCAACAGTCTTTATCAAATCAACCATCAGAAGGATAAAGCAGAATTCCTGATACATGAAGGGTATCTCTTGTGAACTTTTTTCCCCCTAGTGCTGGTGACTGAATCCAGGGGCACTTTATCACTGATCTATACCTTCAGATTATTTATTTATTTATTTATTTATTTATTTAATTTTGAGACAGTGTCTCATAAGCTGATGAGGCTGGCTTCCAACTTGCAATCTTCCTGCCTCAGCCTCCCAAATAGTTGAGATTATAAGTATGCATCTGTGGGCCAGCTCTTATGGACTTTTAATTGATATCAGTACTTGATTTAGATGACCTCTTCTTTTTTCTCCTATTTTAATGTCTTTAATCAACTTGAAATTCAGCCAGTATCCAGAGCTAAATAAATATAGACTAATCATTCTTTAAAATAATACCATCAATGAATATTCAGAAGACAAAATATTTTTAAATAGTCATTGAAAATAATTTTTTTCTGATACCAGGGATTAAATCCAGGGGTGCTTAACCATTTGAACTCTTTTTATTTTTTATTTTGCAACAGGGTTTTGTTAAGTTGGATAGGGCCTTGCTAAGTTGCTGAGGCTGGCTTTAACTTGCAATTCTCCTGCCTCAGCCTCCCAAGCTGCTGGGATTAAAGGCATGTGCATGGCAAACAGCAATTGATTTTTATAAGAGAAAGATAGATAATATAGAACATGCCCCAGAATCAGCTAATCCCCTTGAGGTTTTGGCAGAAAGGACCAATAAGAGATGTCAAGGGGTTCTTTGACATTTTAAAACATCTCACCAAAGGAAAGGTGCCTCACAATACATTCCCACAGTATAGTAAATTTATGATAGCTTTGGAATGAAAGAATTCTTCTAATGAATCCCGCTTCTCTTTGTAGCCATTTATGTCTGCTGTTCATAAATTTATAACAATCTTTCCAAAACCACTTACATATCCCAACTCCTTGGATAATACTTTCTATATGTAAATTACCTGTTACCTATCATTTATTACTCATCTCACTCAAGCTTAAAATATGCCCCACCATTTCAAGGTTTCAGAACAAGTTAACAATATCATGTTTTTCATATTCATAGTCTTCATCAATCCATAGATTCTGATCCCGAGTGCCACAGCATCCTCCTTTCCTTGATAGGCAGGCCCAGCTTTAGATATAAAACACTTGTCTCTACAATTGTCCATCCTGTTTGATAATTGTGAAGAAAAGCTGGTGGACTGTTGGCCACTGGGCAATAGGGATCCACCTCCAGGCACCTGTGAAATCCATGTTCTCCCTTCTGTCAACACCTCTACATTTCTCCTGGACCTGGGATGAGCATAGCAATAATGTGCATGCTTACTTCCTGCTCATGCCTATGCAGAAAATAAGAATAAACATGCTTAATGGAGGAGAACCACTTCTGTTATCTCCATAAACTGGCAAAAGGAAAGCTCCATCATCGTGGTGTTTTCCAATTCAGAGGATGCCATGTTTTTCAGACTTACAAGTACACACCCATGATTCTGTAGACAAAGATACAAGCTTATTTTGTGGGAAGTCTGAAAACAAATGATGCTTCTATTGGCTTTTGGAGATTTTGTCCCTCATCCTTTCCTCATCAGCTAAGAACTCTTCACTTTTCCTTAGATTTCTTTCTCTAGAAGTTTGCCATTGTTTCCTGGGCACCTATGCTCTCAGGTATCATTACATTTAAAAATATTATAACTTAAATGCATCTATATATCCTGCTCACAACGGATGGTGTTACCTGAGAAATATTTTTGAGCTCTTAGGGCAAAGATTACATCAAACTCATCAGATAAATTAAAGCAATCACTATCTACCTTGATTAGAGGAAATCTAAATGACTTCAAAAAGACTTGGATGAATTTGTGAGACAAAGTCATAAATGGCTACAAGAAGATGAGATTTAAATCAAGAGGCTTTATATGCATAATTTCAGCTGTTACATCCAAGAACAAAACTTATTTAACTTGTAATTTAGAGTCTGTCACAGACCCTTAACTACAAACCATAAAATGTACAAGTCTACTCACCATTATATTCATAAACACTCTCAGTTGTGACCAGGAATATCATTAATATACACACTGACATGAAACATTTATGCTTAAAATTAATAAAGATAACAAACCCTAGCACTACAGAAAAAAGGCCGAAAACCAAAATTTGTTCATTCCCTTCTTTGTTCCTCTGTGCCAAACTTAAAATATCTCATACCATCAAGCCTATTTATATCATATTTTTTAGCTAGAAAATAAGGTGGGGTAGATATCAATCCAGTAAAAATAATCACAAGTATATGGATGTCATGTTTCATCACTTTGTGAAAGATACCATCACATTTCCATTATTTCTACTAGCTGAGATAAATATTCCTAGAGAATAATTGAAGAAGACAGAGGTGTGAAGTCTTTTCCAAAGACTAGGAAAAGAGGCTTATCTCGTGGTTTCACTGATAAAACAGTTCATTTGGGTTGGACTCCTTTTTTGTAGAAAACACAAAGGACAACACCAAATTATATGCCCTGCCCAGCCCCCTTGCTCAAGAGGAATTCCCTCTGAGAATTAAGCCCTTCAGAGCATCATGTACATAATTATTTTTTCAATGCTTTCAAAGTTGATATAGACTATTCTCATTCCAAATGCATAGGAGAGAAGTTAATTAATTATATACAATGGATGCATCAAGCCATTAGCACTTAATATTCTTTGGAAACTTGGTGGACAATGCTGTTCTGGGCAGGACGTAACTGTCAAGGTATGGAATATTATTTTTGAAGCCAAAGGTTAAAACTCTGCTCTGTTTCCATTGAGAGGAAACATGAGGGATGTGGATTCAGTATAGGCAGGAGTAAAAATACATGTTTTAAATGATATGTTATCAAGAAATATTTCTTTTGTGATGATTTCATTATAAAACAAGGTTTAGAAATATGTGTGGGCTAATCTTAGAATAGCTCTAAAAGGAGTAACAAAAAGGATGACGTTATAGGCATTGCCATCTTATACATGAGTGGTGCTTAGCATGAGTACATTCAGATGGCTAAGTCCGAGAATGAAGATCTGGTCTATAATTCTCATTTAAAAAATTATATTCTCCAAATCCATCCACTTACCTGTAAATGCCATAGTTTCATTCTCTTTTAATGTGGAGTAATAGTCCATCGTGTATATATACCACAGTTTCTTTACCCATTCATCTATTGAAGGATATCTAGGTTGGTTCCACAGTTTAGTTATTGTGAATTGATGTGGCTGCATTACTATAATATGCCAATTTTAAGTCCTTTGGGTATAGACCTAGGAGTGGTAAAGCTGGGTCAAATGGTGGTTCTATTCCAAGTTTTCTAAAGAATCTCCATACTACTTTCCAGATTGGCTGCACCAATTTACAGTCCCACAAGCAAAGTATGAGTGTGCCTTTTCCCCCACATCCTCACTAACACTTGTTGTTGTCTATATTCTTGATAACTGCCATTTTGACTGACATAAGATGAAATCTTAGAGAAGTTTTGATTTGCATTTCTCTAATTACTAGAGATGTTGAACATTCTTTCATATATTTGTTTATAGAATGTATATCTTCTTCTGAGAAGTGTCTGTTCGACTCCTTAGATCATTTATTGATTGGGTTATTTGTTTTTTTGGTGTTAAGTCTTTTTTGAGTTCTTTATATATTCTGGAGATTAGTTCTCTGATGTGGATGTGGCAAAAATTTGCTCCCCAAATGTAGGTTGTCTCTTTACCTCACTGATTGTTTCTTTTGCTGAGAAGAAGCTTTTTAGTTTGAGTCCATCCTATTTATTAATTTTTGATTATATTTCTTGTGCTTTAGGAGTCTTGTTAAGGAAGTTGGGGCCTCATCCAACATGATGAAGATTTAGGCCTACTTTTCCCCCTATTAGGTGCCGGGTCTCTGGGCAATCCCCCAAAAACCAAAGGACAAATGTTCTCTCTGTTAAGTGAATGCTGAACCATTGTGGGGGGGCATGGAAAAATGGGGGAACTTTGATTGGGCAAAGGGGAGGGAGGAGTGGGGAGCGGGTATGGAGGCAGGAAAGATGGTGGAATGAGATGGACCTCATTACCCTAGGTACATGTGTGACTGCACATACAGTGCAACGCAACATCATGTACAACCAGAGAAATGAAAAGTTATGCTGCAATTGTATACAATGAATCAAAATTCTTTCTGCTGTCATATACACCCGATTAAAATTAATTAATTAATTTAAAAAAGAATAGTGGTGTATTATAATATGAAGATACAGCGAAAGCACTTAAAAAGAACAAAAGCATAATCATGCCAAAGAGGAAGATCCATTTCAGATGTACATGCTAAAGTCATATAATCAAACACCACAAAAAAATGTACTGGTCAGTAACATTCTGCATATATGACAATGGTCCTAAGATTAAAATGAAGATGAAAGTTTTCTATTGTCTAGTGACACTGTAGTCTTCACAACATCATAGGGCAGGCAGTGCAATATAATGCATGGAAAAAATATTTATTATAAAACTGTCTGCCTTTGGCAGTAACCTCATATATCTCATATTCATTTACCTTGTCTTTTGATTGTATCATTTTATTCTCCAACTGTTTATAGCACCTCAATTCACAATAGCTAAACTGTAGAAAAACCTAGATGCCCTTCAATAGATGAATAGATAAAGAAACTGTGATATATATATATATATATATATACACACACACACACACACACACACACACAGGACTATTACTCAGCATTAAAAGAGAGTAAAACTATGGCATTTGCAGGGAAAGGATGGAGTTGGAGAATATAATGATATAATTAATACAATTAATTTTGTGCTGGATTTAATCTCATATGGCTTTGTCCATCCTGGCTTTACCTATATAGAACCTCAGTGTGTGATAGGTTGTACCATGTAGGTCCCTGTAAGTGCACACCATGAACCTCATATCACAATGGACTGGCTTTATTAGTAACTCAGCTCCAAGAACATATTTCAATTGTCCAGTGATTCATGGCTGTATGTGTACAGTGATTTCATTATTGGCCTTATATGTTTCATGCTTTTCAAAATTTTAAATTGGTATCTTCTGCTACCGAGTCTGACCTTTTCCTCTGTGTGACATTTCTGGTTTACTTATCTCATACATTGATTTTTTAAATTTCCAATTCCTAGAATTCTTTAGAGATCAGTGAATAAACTGTAGAAATAAGAAAGAAAAAGAATTTCTACTCTAATTGCACCCTCGCTAGTGCTTCCAATTCAAGGCACTACAAAGTTAAAATAGCTTTTATTTTTCAGAAGCTTTTGAACAGCCATATTGATCTTTCCAGTTCACTGAACAGTGAGCTTTAAAGAAAAGAAAATTCAATGTGACTTTTCTGATTCACCCTTTATATCCAGAAGGCTGCAGACTGGGATTTGGCAAAATCACCTTCTTCTTATTCCCCTATGAAAGAAAGCCCTCTACATAAGACTTAGTTGCAACTATTTATTTATTCTACTCTACTATCAAGAGAGAAATTAGGACCAGTGGTGCATGAATTTATTCAAAATCCCAAAGCAAAGTAGATTCAAACCTAACACATACAAATATATAACTTCTGATCCAATAACTGACTCTTTTATATCCCCCATGTTTTCTCCATGAATACCAAGGGAGTCAGAGGGCCTGGCTGCCTGCTCCCTGACAACATTTCTCAATGATTCCAGGAGAAAATGAAATGGGGTTGGGGGGAATAAATGTACCTCACTTACTGCTAGACATCTGTGACTATTACATTAAAGTCTGAACATGGACATCAGAAGGTCATGGTAATTATTTTGAGTTATTTAAAACTATTTCCCCATTTGATAAATGTTAAATCTCCAAGAGACTCTTCGATGGTTTGAAATAGTCTCCAATGAAAGTCAACAATCGCTGTATGTTTTCTAGCCAAGAGGACCTTGTGGATCTTTATAATACACAGCTGGAATATTTTAAAAAAAACATTGTTTTTTATTGTCTTCAAGAAAAATAAAAATGCCAAGTATATATATATTTTTAAGCAGAACCTGCTTCTTTAAAATTTCAATGCCCTCACTGGTATACAACTTGGACAACCAAGAAAGGGAAGAATGTCACCTTTCTTGCCTCACAGAACCATGTGTACATCTCAAGTCTGTCATTTCCTGAATGATTTTGGGAAAATAACTGAACCTTTCTGGGTCTTTGCACTCCTTCCCTTTAAAATGAGAATGTGCCTTCCTTGCTGAAAGCTGTTCTTGAGAGCATTTGTGCCCTTTTCCTATTCCTGTGCAGACTCTGTGATGAGATTCTTTCCAAGAGAACACTTCTTTCAACTGAGAACATCCTATTTTCTAAGTAACTATTATGACTTTCTTTAGTCCCTTCTTTTGAAACACTCTGTATTACATTATAATCGTCTATGGGTACATCTTATTTCTTCTGTTCTCTTTTGCTGGAATATTCTGTAGGATGAACACTGGTTTAATTGCATATATATCCTGAAGAGTAACTTTTGAGAGACTAAGTGTACAAAGACCATAGTGAGACTACATATCACCCTAGAATTCTGACCCACAATCACTGCAACCAGCCCCAGAAGACAAATCATAAGCTGTAAAGCTCCAGGAGCCCAGAATGTTCAGTGGAATTGACTGCCAACTCCCCTAATTTTTGCCCTTGCTTCCAAATTTGGACCTACCAGAGAAAGCTAAAGATGTTCCCCATGCCAGTCACATAAAACAACAAACTTAGCTTTCCCAAGCCAATAGTCCAAGAACACTTGAAGCCATCTCTGTCTTGCTCTATCCCTCTCACTACTATACAGCTTCCATATTCTGCTACCTACATTTGATGCTTTGCCAAACACAAGGGATGGTGGATGACTCCTTTGCTATAGCAAACCTCAAGTACAGATCCTTTGTTCTCATTTATGTGGGCACCATTTATATCCATAGAAATAGACATACATATACATATAAATACACACACATACACACACATAGATGCATTCCCAGGAAGGATTTAGGGTTGATCTGTGTCTTAAATGATGTCTCTTATATAAGCAAAGTCCCCTTCCAGTTATAACATTCTATGACTAATAGGTGTTGCAGTCAAATTAAAGAGTGATTTGATAACTAATTGAAGACCTGATCAGAAACACATTATTCCAATGTATAAGAATGGTTTACTCTGATAAATAGTTGGTTTACATTTTTATACCTGAGAAGTTCTCAAAACCAAGTTAAAAACCAACCACTTGATATTCAGCAATACTACACTGCTTAGTTCAGTACCAAGGGCATAAAGCTATCTGATTTATTCCAGGAGACATTTATCCTTCTTCTAAACAGGAAATCACTTTAAAAAATGCCCTTCCCATCCATTGTAGGCTCTGAAAACTAAGAATTATCAATGAGGAAAAAATGACCATCCTCCTTCATCATATCAGTATTAATATGCTAAATTTTGGAGAGGTGGCTTCTCCTCCTCTGCCTGGCAGCTCTGGGCATTTGTTTGGAATCAGTCTTCCTTGGGGAGTAGAAACATTTTTCACTCTGCTTTGTAAAGGGCTATCCTTGTGTCTTTCTAGCTGGTGCTAGTCTTTGACTAACATGAAAAACAAGGAATACATCCTATTGAGGTAATCTGTGAAGTTAAAAAGTAGAGTCAAGTGAAACCAAATCCATGTGATTTACACTTAGACTCTTCTAGAATTAGCACTAAATGTGCATTTTAAAAACTTTTGTGGTAGAAAATTTAAAATTTTAAAATAGTCAGAATACACTGGGCCTCATATTCACATCACCCAGCTGGAAAATCATTGATTCATCATACCAGCTTGTCTTTTAAAAAGGAATACAAGCTCCTTCAACAACAACAACAACAACAAAATATTTAGGAAAATGTACACTGATTTTTCAGTTTGTGTCTGGTTGTATCCAGAAGGTTTGGCTGCTGGTCTCCTGTCCGCTCCTCAGCTGTGGATATTTTGGCAACACACTTGACTTTATTTGAGGTTTTTTGAACATTTTTTTTTAGACTCCAAACTTATGGAAAAAGTGAAAAATAAGATTTCATATACTAATAAAGTAAGATTTGCCCTCTGCTTTTTAAAGTATTTATATTTGTTTGTAACAACCATGTAATACAGTTAATGTAATTATTAACAACTTTTTAAGACATGATAGATTAGGTTTCTAAAAATTAAAGTGATAGACACATGGTTGCACAGTTGGTGGGAAGGGAATGCTCTAGTAAGGCAGTGCACAGGGGCATACCTGCAGAGCACAGCATGGAGGATGATATTTAAATATATATGTGTGCATAAATACACACATACACACAAACACATATGCTGCAAAAAAAAAAAAAAAAAAAGAAATGTCAATTTTCTCTTCAAATAAAATGTAAATGTTCCCAAACATACTCTCCTCTCAGGGGAAATTTGGAAAAAAAAAACTTATATCATACTGAAACTGTTTTATTTGATTGCCTGCAATGATAATAATCCTTTGCATTTCAATCAAGACTTTGAAAAGCTCCCACTCCAAGTTCTACATCTCCTCATGCCTTCCCTGGGAATTGCTGTTTGGGTTTACAGAATTTTTGAAACAAGACCTACATCGTTCAATCCACATGGCAGTTACTGAAATAAATGTTTAATGATTCTAAATGCCTCACTAAAGTAGCTAGTATTTATTGTGAGTCTACCAGGTAGCGAATGCCTATAGGGGTCTGTGATAGTAACAGAAAAGGAGAAGGAATGAGTTCCCAGAGGACAGATCTTTCTGTGGTGCTTTGAACACCAAGCACAAATCAGATCAACTGATTTGTGAGAGATGTAAGAAAATCAATGGATTTCCCAGAACAGATAGTTTGTAAAGTGACATCTGTAGGACAAAGTGGAAGAATGTGATCTACAGATGAATGGAAATGGAGCCAGAGTAACAAAGAGGAAACAACCGTTGGAGAAGGAAAAACTGTGACAGCACTCAAATCAGATTAACCTAAGGTTGGCATGGAGAAGCCAACATAGACAAAAAGTCCCCTGTGTGAGACATTAGAGAATGATGCTGGGAAGAAGAGCCAGTCCTGCAGAGAATCAAGGTACACAAGGTCAGAGTCCAGGCAGAGTCTGGCATAACACAATTTTCTCCCGCAAGGTATTTCTAAATTCTCACAGCAACCAGAGTAAGATAATCATTTTTCATTGTGACCCAGCACATTCATTTGTCTTTCTATACACATAGATTTAATTGAAATAAAAATTTCACCAAATAATACTATATAGAGAGTGAAGCATGGTATTTTTCATTCTATTCTCTCACATTAAAATAAAAATACTAGTTACAACCTTCTTAACTGTTTTCCCAACCCACTAAGGGAACACAATTCAACTGGTAGTTTCTAATAACTAGTCTTCTAGGTACATTCTATAAGAAAACAAACATATGCCAAAAAGTTCTCATCCTTAAATATTCACGCAATCAAACCATTAAACAAAGAATACTCCCTGCACTATCTTATCCCATCTCATTTAAAGCCAAATATCTTGTTTAGCAAAGAGCTGTCTAATCTAGTAGTTCTCAAAGTCTTTAATCTCAGGACACCTATACATTTTTTAAAACTGAAGAAAGGGGCTGGGGTTATGGCTCAGCAGTAGAGCACTCACCTAGCATATTCGAGGTCCTGGGTTCGATCCTCAGCACCACATAAAAATAAATAAATAAAATAAAGGTATCGAAAAAATAAAAAAGGAATGCCATATGTTTAAAAAAAAAAAAACTGAAGAGAACTCCAAAAAGCTGTCTTGTTTATTTTGTTTTCTTTATAATCAAAAGGGTTATTTGTTGGTATTTACCATTTTCAATTAAAACTGAGCAACATTAAAATATACTATTATTGTATTAAAGTTATTACAATAAATTGGGCTTAGTGGCATACACCTGTAATCCCAGCTAGTACAGAGGCTGAGGCAGGAGAATTGAAAGTTCGAGGACAGCCTAGGCAACTTAGCAAGACCCTATCTCAAAAGTTAAAAAAAATAAAATAAAAAGGTCTAGAGATATAACTCAGTGGTAGAGAGCCCCTGGGTTCAATCCTCAATACTATAAAATTAATGAATAAGTAAATTACAACAATAAATCCATTCCATGGTAGTATAAGTATTTGTTACAAATAATTATTCCCCAAAATATATTTAGTGAGAGATATGGTAGGGTTTTACATTTTTACAAATCCTTTCTATGTTTTGTTTAGAATGTAGCTGGACTTTTGTATTTATTTCTTCATTCAACCACTTGTGAATGTTGCTTTGATTGAAGAAAATCCACCCTCACAAGGGAAATACTATGAAATAGAAGGAATATTTTATTAAACTTTTCAGGTAATTTGGGATATTCTTCTTTAATACTACACCAAGACTCCACAAGTAATAATTCCTTAATGGTAAGCTAAGTTGTGGAATCTGAAACCTTCATCAAAGAACTTTTCATACTCTTAAAATCCATTTGTCCTTTTTTTTTTTTTTTGCACTCTGAATGGCTGTTTTACCCAGGAACAGCATGCATTGGTCACTTGGAAATATTGACTCACTGAGTTATTCAGATCTCTCAAATACTGATACATTTCATCATGCCATCAAAAATGGCACTTGTTTATATCACACTGACCTTATGAGAAATGTTTTTCACTGTTGAAAAGTTGCCAGGCTCACCGTGACTATGACAAGTTCTCCAAAAATCCAACTTTCACTCAAAATTCTGAACTCTGTCATTAGTAACTAATACTATTAGCTTTCCTTGAAGTGACAGGCTCACTCAATGTTCACTTTATAAAAAGAAAATAGTTTGCCAAATATCCATGTTTGAAACTTCACTTATTCTTTCACATAATACTGGTCTTCCGTGGGAAAGAAGGACTAGCTCATGCTTGCCAGGTCTGTAACATAAATGACAGCATAATACTTTCTGTATAGACATCCCCTTATACTTTATAATGTATACCCTTGACCTCTACAATGCCACCTTCCACACTGTGGTCATAGAGATGTGTTGCAAATGTTGTAAACGTAATCACTTTTCCCTCCTTGAAAATTACCTTGGTATTTCCCTTTGTCTTCAGGATAAAATTGAAGGCTTGGCATATTATAAAGGTTTTTCCTACCCCCAGAGCAAATCTCTATCCCCCTTTTTCTTCCCACACAGGAATTTTCAGTCATTTCCCCAAGTGTCCCATGCTCATGCCTTGGGCCTGGACAAAGCCCACCTCTCCAGGAACATCAGCTTATGCTGCAAGATTCTATGCAAGCATCAATGGCTTTGAGGAGCTGTCTCTCACTCTCATTCTCTATGTACCCCTAATTCATCACTTGACTTATCACTTGACACCTGTGTTTGTGACTTATTTATCTGTCTTCCTTTAAACTGTGAACTTCTTAGAGGTGGAAATTTTACATAATACATATAGCTATGTCCAAAATATACTTGAATTCATGAGTGAATGGGCTAGAGATGCACTGAGGATCCTTAGGTTTCCTATTCATAGGCAGAACTGGCCTTAGGCTTATAAAAGCCAAGGCCTTCAGAGAGAGGCAAAAAGGAAAAATGACAGGTGAGAAACGGGCTGCTCCTGATAGGACAGCAGCAGGTTGTGGAGTTTGGTGTCGATAGTTTAGGAAATGGAGCATGGAGGATTTAAAGGGAAGTGAATAAGGCAGGGGTATCTTAAGCAAATTCAGTAAATCTCGTACCACATTTTGGACTCTGAAGAAAGAATGTATGTGTGCGTGCACGCGTGGATACACACACATACTTAGACCTCTATAGAAGGTTTTCCTAGTTGAATGCATCAACTGTACATGAATATTTCTTTTTGGATTACAATCTCAATGTCAGCTGCCTTCCTTACTCCATTTAAGACCACTATCTGGGCCCCCATGTGTTTCTCTAGACTCTGAAGGATACCTAGAAGCAGATTCAGAGAATTAATAAATTATATTGGGAAAACAAATTCAGTGGGTAAATGCTTTGTGAAATTTTGATTAAAAAAAATAGTTTCAAAACTGTATTTCTGATAAAAGGTTTCCAAGGGTCTTACTTTTCTAATTTGTAGTAAACATCTCTAAAACATAATCTTGGTTTGCAGGGCTTCTAAAACAGTGTAGCAACAGAATCTTGTTTTGGAGGAGAATGTTAAAGGCTAAGGTTCCATAGAATACGATTGGAGGGACCTAGAGGTCTGTATGGGTCCAGGTTACAGTAATAAAAGAACAACAAAAGAAAAGAGGAACAAGAATAAGTCCCTAAGGATCAGCAAAAATAAAACTGTCATATGAACAATTTCTTCAAAATTATACCCTATAATAGTGTAGTCATACATAAAATGTGATAAGCTATGGCTTCCAGTAGAATACATCAGGGAAGGGAAGGGAGGGGTTGTTTGGGAGTTTATAGGAGGCCACACAACTCTAAATTTCTAGTCATGATCAGCTTGAAACTTTGTAGATTAGAAAGATTATATGCCGGTTCTTTGTATTATAATTGCTTATTCTTTTCATTGAGATAATTATTAAGTACTGCTCCAGCACTGCTTTTTCACTTTTAAAAAATCTCTGATAGCTTTGCCTTTGGTAAGTTCTTTGTTATGCAGATGCAGCTTCCACCTTTAGTGAAGTTGTTCAGTGGGATCACACCAAGGTAATCCAACCACCTGGCATTTCATTCATCTGTTGGCGTACTGAAGGAATAAAAGTAGAAAATTGAATGAGTATGTGTTTTGTTAGAACTTGTACCCTCTATTTAGCATTTTCATTGTTCTCCTCCATCCAAATGCCTGGTGCGTAAGCATGTTAGATGCTCAATAAGCGGCTGTCAAAGGAATAAAGAAATGAAGAAAACCTTCTGCTTTGGTCCAATTTCAGAGGTTTCTGGAAATGAGCTCCTCACCCAAGTGCTCATGAACTTTACTGTGGAGCCTGGGCTGTGCCAAGAGATGCCTAGTAGACAGAGAAGAGCTCAGTGGGTCCCCAGTGGAATTAGAAGGGGATATGATATGATATGATATGGATATGATGGTGTGAGCATGTGAATCACACATTAGGAGCTTCCAAGGGAAGCTAGGGAAGAACTGATGGGTCACTGCAGGGAACTATAGAGAGCTACAGGCAGATGAAACTGGGTTGTCACTGATCAGTTAATCCTCTCTGTACCAATGGCCTTGTGAGGTCTCAAGAAGTTGCTTATATAATAAAGAGTAAGACCCTCATCAGAAACTAAAGCATTCACCTCCTCCCATGATATTAGGTAGAAAATACCTCTGGTGACTCCAAATTATTTGGCATGGTCATGCTTTTTTTGCCTCATGAAATACCAACTAGATGTCCTGGTGCTCTATGTAGGATTGCTTGGACCCTCCAAATGGACAGTCTGAAGAGGACTTAAGCCACCTGGAGATTTCAGCTACTTCTTTTCATGGCTCACTCTGATCTAAACACATGGCCTGCACCATACTGGGCCCAGAGTCTACCCTTCCTCCAGGGTCCACAAAAAATGCTACTCACTCTAAACATTTATGGCATTTTCCAGAATTAATTTAATATTTGAGAAGACAACAAGAATGTTATATTCCTTTTGCAGTGTTCAATTTCTCTGTCTCTTCCTCTCCTTCCTCCACTGTTCAAATACCCTTCCCCCGACACACATATATGTCATCCTCCCTTTCATAAGCAGAAAACCGAGGCTTCCTCCTCTGCTCTCCTGAAGAACAACTTCCCTCATACTCTGTGTTCAGCATCTTTCCCCAGTATGCTCAGTGAGAAATTACGTTTTCCCAGAAAAGGCACTTCTCACTTTCAAATATTTTTCATTGCAGCTATTAAAAGAACAATATGACCTCCCTATTTTTCCAAACTAAAGCAATTTAGACAAGTAGTAGGTGATTAGAAATCAATACATATGTAGATGTTTGTTGCTTTAAGCAGGATCCTCTTCTCTGTGACATATCATAAAGGAAGCCTCCTAGGGCTGAGGGAGAGTTTATATTCCCATCTAATTTATAGAGGATTAGGGCATGCATACATTCAATCCCTTCTACTACACAGTCTTATTCCCTCTTTGGAATCTAAAGTGCTTTCAGACATTATTTCACTAATCCTCAGTTTCTCTCTAAGGAAGGGGAAAAAAGCCCTTATGTCCAATGCACAAATGGGGCAGAGAAAGATCAAAGTTAAATGTCTCCCACTGTTGCCCACAGACAGCACCAGGCAGAACCTGGAACCTGAAGTCTTGGTAACTCCGTTCTAAAGTTTGCAGACTATATCATCCCACGGAGTTTTCAAATTTTGTTGCCTTTAAGCTTCAAAATCTAGTAACTGCGATTTCCCTTTCTGTGCTGATTGAGAGGTAGTGTGGCATGGAAGTTCAAGGAGTAGATGCTCAGTGAGTCTGCTCAGGCTAATATCACAGCTCCACAGCTCGGCTACTATAGCTCACCACCATGGGTGTCTCAATCTCAGCATCTGGAAGATGAAAGTGATAAATAATAGTACCCACCTCACAGGGTTATCATGAGAATTAAATGAGTTTATACTCTCCTACCCCTAGGTCCCCACACACTCACTGGAGAGCTTGGGAAAGCAACTGGTATAGAGAAAGACCACGTAAGTGTTGGCCATAATGATTTCTTTTATACAAATTGTGCATTCTTTATTTAGCAACTCTAAGTTGATTTGTGGAGGGAGAGTGGTACAGGTGACAGCAATGCCTAATAACAAAAACCAGTCCTATGAATACAATCAAATCAAATATATTCATATATTGGTTTTATAAATTGATCCAACATTATGTTGTGTTTTGTCCTTCCTCCCTCCCTCCCTTCTTTTCTCCCTCTATCTCTCCCCTGTTTCCCTCCTTCCTAAAGTATTTTCTGCACCAATAGACTATATTAGGTTTAATACTAAAAATAATTTAGAAGATAATTTTGGCTTTATACCCTTATTTCCTAAAAAAGGATATACAGATCAAATTTAAATCTGAATTCATTGTTAAAGAATCCTATAGAGGGAAACTGGAAGAAGGAACATCTAATCCTATCTGACACTATCAGAAGAGCCTTTCCTGAGGCGATATAGTAGCTGAGTCATGAAGCATACATAAGAGTTTGCCAAATAAAGAATATGTGCAAAGTTTGAGCAGACTTCAAGAGATATATATTGTTTCAAGTTTACATAGAACAATTATAACATATAGCCACATACTCATCAAAAAGCATGTCTCAACACATTTCAAGGATTGAAATCATACAGGAAAAAGCCTATTAAGCTAGAAATTAATTACTAGTCAACAATGCTATCAATTAAAATTAAAACAGAAATAAACATTAAAATAGAGTTGATTATAAATCATAGTATAAAGGTGTTGCTTCAGATTGAATCTGTAATGTCTTGAAAAGGCCTCAGTGCTGAAAGTTTGGTCTTCAGCTTCCTGCTCTTGAAAGATGGCAGAAACTTTAAAAGGTGTGTTTAGTAGGAGATCACTGAGGGCATGTACTTGAAGGGTTTTTTTGGTAGGTCTTAGAGGTATAGCTTAGTGGTATAGTGTTTGCCTGGCATGTGCAAGGCCCCGGATTTTATTCCAGCATCACAAGTAAAATGAAAAACCCAAGGGGATTATATAGGACCTTGCTCTCTCTTCCTCTGTCTTTTGCTTCTTGGCTGCCATGAGGTAATCAGCTTGCTATACCATCTGTTGCCCTCCTGATATGCTGCCTCATCATAGACTCAGAAGCAATAAATCAATTGACCAGGGACTAAAACTTAACCTGGGAAAACTGGGTGCAGTGGTGCATGCCTGTAATCCTAGCAGCTCGGGAGGCTGAGTCAGAAGGATCGAGGGTTCAAAGCCAGCCTCAGCAACAGCAAAGCGCGAAGCATCTCAGTGAGATCCTGTCTTTAAATAAAATACAAAATAGGGCTGCAGATGTGCTCAGTGGCCAAGTGCCCCTGAGTTCAATCTCTGGTATTCAAAACGAAGAAAAAAGAAAAAAAACAACCTGGGAGCCAAAATAATCCTTTCTTCTTTTCTAAGTTGATTATTGCAGGTATTTTCTTACACTAATGAAAATCTTACTAATGCAGGTGCATATATATGTATGATTATGTTCTATTATAATTATATATAATTATGTTTTCAAATATTGTTTCAGAGATTCAGACCATGGTCAGTGATTCCATGGTTTTGGGCCTAAGGTGAGGCAGAATATCATGGTGGAAGGGCCCATGTTCTGCTCACCATGAGCAAAATATACACCCCAAAGGCAAACCCCGTGATTTTTTCTCCAGCTACACCCTACCTGCCTTCATTACCACCCAGTTAATTTGTATCAGTGGATTTTAATCCACTGATTAGGATACATCTCTTATAATCTAACAATTTAACTTCAAAATTTCTTGCATTGTTTCATACATGAGCTTTGGGGGACAACGCATATCTAAACCATAACACTCTGTATCAACAACATGTGACCTTTGTGGCAACATGGGTTCCAAACATCATAGTGCACATACAAATAGCCAAAGGCAAAAAAATGGTATCCATCCCTTACTTTTCCTCCTTAAAAAAAAAAAAAAAAAAGCTTTCCCAGCATCCTCAGAAGAAATCCCTTTAGGTCACATCAGCCAGAATTGGATTAAGTGCATGTCATAAGCCAATCACAGGCAAAGAGGATGGAATAGACATAAATCAACGCCCTCTCCTCCCACCTGAACAAAGAACAGTGGCTCTCAAAACTGTGTGTCTCAAAGTAACTTACAGAGTTTATTAAAACAGATTTCCAGGCTTCACACAGAAATAAGTAGACAGAAACCGGGGCCCACATGTTTGCATTTTCAACAAACTTGCAAGTGATGTTGATGCTGATTGTTCTTCTGAGCACACCTTGCACTTCTCTAAAGCATGTGGGAACATGATCCCTGACATAAGATTGGGGGTATATGAGTAAAGGAGCAGAGGGAGATGACTTCTAGGTAATCAACTAAAGTTTATCTTATATCTCTTAATATGATTTAAAAATTGCTTTCTAAGAACATTCTACTAAACAGAATTTAGTTTGGCCTAAAGTTGCTTCTGTTTGGGTTTTGAGTTTGGCCTAAATGTTTCTGCATGCATAGCAAACTGCAACATAACTTGATGTGTAAACAGACTATAACCTACTCTTGCAGCAAACAGCTGAGTCTCAGCCAATCACAAGCTGTTTAAACCATGATCAAATAAGAAAGGGGCAAGCTGTCACCAGTCAGGTTGTCTCTGTACCTCACTTCCATTTACTGTGTTTCTTTTACCTTTTTCTGTTTTGGTCCGCTTTCCTGGAAAATTCTACAACCACAAGTAAGGTCAATTAAGATCTGCAAAACTAGATTTATTGCAGTTTTGCCTTATAACACTATTATATTAAAATAAAGATGTAACCAGGCTTATTCTGCCTATTCTAGAATTGTAAGTTTCTGATAGGTCATCACTCTGATCCATTCTCTGAAGATATTACTAGGGCAAATATAATATAAAACTTCTATCACTGCTCAGCACCTGTATTCTTCAGATTGTCAGTTATGTCCTTACAGATGGAGCTATTAAATTTCTATGTGGAATGCATATTGTTTGGCCAACTTTTAAAAGGAGAAAAAAAATGGAGGAGGAGGTTAAAATTTTTCTAGCCCAACAACAACCCACTTGGTAACCACTTTTATATATATATAAAAAAACCACAAAATAATACACTTCACCAGATGTTCCTTCAATTTTCAGAGATTAATTTGAGAGTTAATTATCCATTTTAAGTGATTAACAACAGCAGCAAAAAAGCACTAGGCTCAAAACCAATGTGTTTAATTGTATTATGAACCATTGTTCACTTCCACTTCTGAGAACTAGAATCATTTTGACAAGTAAAAAAAAAAAAAAAAAAAAAAAAAAAAAGTCCTGGAATGAATCTGCTTGTCTGCTTGGCAACACTTGAGCAGGTAATTATTGCTACAAGTCCTGTGGGCAGCTTTTAATCATCCATGTCTGTTCCTAAGAAGAGGCACAATAAGAAAAATGCTAAGATGAAATTCAGTAATGACTTCATGCCAAAAAAAAAAAAATTCTGAATCAATAACTCTAAATTGTTTTCCTCATTATGTACCCAAATTGCTAAGACCAAACAGTGGAAAGCACACTGAACTAAAACACAAAAGATGTGAATTTTGAAAGTCACTTCCCTGAGCAATGTTTTCCTTTCCTGAACCTTACGGGTTAAGAGTGGGTATTTTGGGTTTTGTTTTCAGCAAAAATTTTAGATATAATCTAAGGTAACAATTCCTTTCTCTGCTCCATCCATCTTTGAGGATAGGTGTTAATAGCAGTTAAATGTGAAATAATAGCAGAAAAAAGATTTAATTACAAAATGAAAGAAAATAAGAGGCCAGATAATTCACCTAGTACAGAATTGGCCTTCACATGATAGGGATGGCCGCAGTTTTGAAAACAACATTAGCTCAATTACAGATTTATTGAAAGCCAATTTGAAGAATGATGTCTTTATGCCAATGGCATAATTAGAATTTTTAAGATATTGAATTAAAAATGTTTTTCACTTTTAAACTTTATTCTCTGTCCCTTAAAAAAATGAAGTCACCTTTCTAGAGTCATGTATGAGTCATACTGATTCTCAAATTAAATTAAACACTAAGGGAAAAAGCCAAATGATTATTTGGAAATGTAGGGAATTTGAATCTCTGCTTATTCCCTTGACTCTAATTACCAAAATGAGGATGTTACTTCACTTTTTCTAGAATAATGGTTCCAAAACTTGAGCCTACATCAGAATTGCCTGCAGAACTACTCAAAACACAAATTGTTGGACTACATGCCTAGAGATTTCAAGTTTGTAGGTCTATGGTAGAATCTGAAAATCTGCATTTTTAACTATTTTGTGGGCTTCACTGGGTAATGTTTCTGGTGGGGACCACACGTTGAGAATTAGTGTTCTAAAAGCTTGGTAAAACTCAGTGTATATGCAGAAGAGCATATAAATAGAGAGAGTATGTGTGTGTGTAGGAGTAGGGGGCAGAGTATGAAAATATAAAGTAAATCAGGGTTTACGACATAGGTCAGTAGTAGAGCCCTTACTCGGCATGTGCAAGGTTCTGGAAAAATAAGTAATAAATAATGTAAAACTAAAAGATACATAAACAACTATAGATCTATGAGAATTTTCTCATATAACATTGCAGTTCTCACTTTCCTTTTTCCTATCCCACATTTAAGCAGTACAATAAATGTACAGACTAGAGCTGATTATGTATAATATCTAATGCTACTTCACTGATTAAAAAGAAAAAGGAAAATACCTTGGCTCCCTTTGCTAGCTGCCCCATAATAAAATGAAGAGGAAATATTTATTAATGAAGCAAAGTATGGAAGACATTTTGTTAATGGTCTGCCTCATTATATCAGCTTGAATCACATCACATATCCTGTTAAGAATAGAAGACTCTTAAAATATGGCAAACTAAATATGGCATCACCACCCATCCTAACTGAAAAAATGTGATAGACTGGACTTAATCAAAAGAAAGGAAGAAAGAAATGACAATCTATTAGTGTTGTACATTCAGAATTCACAAACCAGGGATTTTGATTACCCTTCCATTAATAAAAAGCTCCCACAAACACAATTTAAACCTCTTGGAAAGCCCAAGCACAATATTAAACTTGCTCTTATGTGTTATACACAGAGATCATGAAAATGTGAAAGAATTGGAGGAGCGATTTCAACAGGCTTTTCAAGTTTAGATGCTTAATCATTTGGTTGAACTGTCACATGGACTTGATTGAACAGTTTCCTCATACCCACATGTAGAGTGGAGCCTAGATAAAAGTTTGATCATGTATCTGCTCAGTAGTCATTTCTGGAGCACCTCTCCTGGTTCACATGTGCATGAAGAATGGATATGACCGATGAGATGCTGTCCTCATGGAAGGAACAGTCTAATAGCCAGTAATGAAACCACAACACCTGGCAAACAGTAACATTCAATCAATGTTTGTTTAATCAAAAGAGACCTAATCACACAACTAAATAAATACAACTGTCAGGAGTGTAGGACACAACCATGAGAGCCCATGACACATGTTTGTCATTGGGTTACAACACATTATAGCAAAAAATAATTTACTGCAAAAAAATTACAGTATAACTCAAATATTCTCTATTTTACTTTGGTAGAGTAGAAAATATAATTATGATGGTAATATTCAATAAATTTTTTTTGCACAAAATTCAATATAAATAGAATTAAGTGCAATTGATTATATATAAAATGGATAGTCACAGAAAAAAATAATTATGTCAAATAGCTTTTGAACACAGATCTTTAACCAAGTTTTAGTGGGATATATAAGTCTATGGGCAAAAAAGATCTGAAAACATATCCTCATTAATAAACCCAGAAATAAAATATCAGTAATAATTTTAGTATTCTAATTTTCAGACTGTTTAATGCTTACTGTGTAATAGAAAACAAAAGAGATGTGTGAATGATATTAATTAGCCCTTGTGTTGTGTGCTCTTAGGGAAAGTATGTACAAATATAAAAGAAAACGTTTTAAAAAGAGTATTCATAATATTAATTTTCTCCCATTCAATTTTTTTGTAATATTAAATTTGATAAAAAAAAACTGTGTCACTAAAGAAAATCTATATTTCCCTCCATGGTTCTTTCTAGTGAAAGGGCTGAACCACTGATATAGTAGCAATGAGCAAATTGAATTCTCCAATCAAAAGAGCCAGCTGATTCCTTTTCTAGGTCAAAACAATGTGAACCAGTGGCAATCTGTTGTTCCAAAGATTAATTTAAGTCAAAGTAGGGCTCAAACTGCTTGAAAGAGTGTCTATGAGTTCACAATAAAGAAGAGCAAAAAGAGAGAGGGAGAGTGAGAATGTGAACAAGATAATGAGAAGCAGAGACGCAGGCAATAAAAGGAAAACAGTACGTGCAAAACTATTCTTTTCTTTTTTAAGTTATCTTCTGCCTTTTTTTAAGGTGTTCTGGGAATCCAACCCAGTCTTAATATACTACACAAGTACTCTATCTCTGAGCTACATCCCCAGCCCCACTCTACAACTATTCTTGCCAAATTTTATATATATATATACTGAATATAATTAAGCATCCCATCCTGCCTCATATAATTGGATAGCCACCAGCCACATGCGGCTATTTTGATTTAAATTTTAAATAGTTCAAAAAAATAAATGCAAATTTCTATTCCTCAATCATCCTAGCCATATTTCAAGCTCTCACATATGGCTGGTGGTTAGTGTCTTGAATAATAACCCTAGAGACCACCATCATCCTTATACCAAGTTGCATTGGACTGTGCTATTGTACACTTAACTTTGAATTTATAGAGAAAACAGGAAATAGGGAAACAAGATAAAATGACACCACGAGAAAACAAACAAATGCAGAATGAATGATAGAATGATGTGGGACATTTTCTATAATACTGACCGGAACTCTTCAACAAGTAAATGAGCATGTTGTATCATTAATGTTGTTTATTTTTTTAAGAGAGACAGACAGAGAGAGAGAGAGAGAGAGAGAGAGAGAGAGAGAATTTTTTAATATTTATTTTTTAGTTTTTGGTGGACACAACATCTTTATTTTTTTTTTATTTTTATTTTTATGTGGTGCTACGGATCGAACCCAGTGCCCTGTGCATGTCAGGAGAGCGCGTTACTGCTCGAGCCACATCCTCAGCCCTCATTAATGGTTTGTATTTTAGTTATGCATAACAGTAGAACTCATTTTGATATAATTGTACCAGCATGGAATATATCTTATTCTAGTAAGGATTTTAGATTGTTTTAGATTTAAAATGACTTAAGAACTGGGGCTGGGGATGTGGCTCAAGCGGTAGCGCGCTCGCCTGGCATGCGTGCAGCCCCGGGTTCGAACCTCAGCACCACATACAAACAAAGATGTTGTGTCCGCTGAGAACTAAAAAATAAATATTAAAAAATTCTCTCTCTCTCTCTCCCCTCTCTCACTCTCTCTTAAAAAAAAAAAGAAAAAGAAAATGACTTAAGAACAACTGATGTAATATGAGAACTTGATCAAGCACTGAATTTAGGAAGAAATCTGAAGAAATTTGAAAATGGAATGGATACTAGATGACTAGTATCCATGACCATTCCTTACAAGCAGAAGTCATCCTTTTGTTTATAGGACCTGGAGGGGAAAGGGGTGCCCAGCAGGATGGTGGGCTGTGGCTGGAGACAGGTGACAAATAAGTAGGAAAGCACTGAAACAGGGTTGATAAGAGGAGGAAGCGAGTAACCAGAATTGGAAAAAGAAATGAGGGTTACTTAATCTGATCCCCACCACTTCTGAGTTGCTTTTCCCCCTTTTATGCAAGGTATTTTGCAGCAATAATGACACTGTGTTACCTAGGGAGGAGGAAGCTTAAATTCCAAGGGTCCCAGATTTGGCAAGAAGACTTTTGTGGAAAGAAGTTGAGAAATGATTACAAGATGGTCAGACAGTTCCACTGACCAATTTCTAGGAGTCATGATGGGATTTGCATAGAAGCTGATGGGGCACCCACAGACTGCTACAAATTAAATGTGTATTTCAGGCCACATAATCCCAGTGAAAGAATGTCCCACTTGCATATTCTAGTGAAATGTCTAACATGAAAACCTCTTCAGTAGTCCATGTAATTCCTAAGTATGTTTCCTAGACATGAAGTCTTGGAAAATCAATAAAAGAAAAATTGGGAATCAGTAAAAAACACCTGGGAGAGACGACCAGTGTTATACACTCATTTATGTTACTCTGTTTTGATTGGCTTTTTAATACATTTTTTGTATATTGGTTTTCTAATAATGACAAAAACAAGCGTGTGTGTGTGTGTGTGTGTGTGTGTGTGTGTGTGTGTGTGTTTATGACATACTGGGAATGGACCTCACACATGCTAGGCAAGTGCTCTGCCATTGAACTACATTCCCAGTTCCTTTTGTTTTTATTTCATTTTGAGACAAGTTCTAAGTTTCCCAGGTTGGCCTTGATCTTGTAAATCTCCTGCCTTGGCCTCCTAAATAACTGGAATTACAGGCTTGTGCCACTGTGCTAGACTTTCTAGTTTTTGTTGTTGTTTTGTTTTTTGAGATATATTTGTGGTTATGGATGCAGGTCAGTGGTAGAGCACATGCTTGGCATTTGTGATTCCCTGAGTTCAATCTCCATCACCAAAATATCTATATTGATGTGTATGTGTGTGTGTTTGAAAAAAATGAGAAAATTTACTGACTGTGGGCAACAAAAGTCAAGGAAAGAGTATTAACAACATAATATGAATTTCTTTCAGGATAAATAAAATGTGTCAAATAAGATTTATCAGTCTACCAAATCCCTTATTAGTCTACCATGGAGCTTTGTCCAGCAAGTGAGAATGGATAATGGAAGGAGGTAAAGAAGTTTTGTTTAATTACAAAAAACAGAGAGAGTTTGTAGTGCCAGACACTGTGCTAACCTCTAAAGAGCATAAACAATTACTTCAGGAGCTTGATAAAAGTATAGATGTCAAAGCTTGGCTCCCAGCCGTTCCTACAGTCAGTCTGAGGTGGGGTCAGGGATCATCATTATTTCACATTGAACACCATCCTCTTCAGAGTGATCACAGTGGAGACTTCTGCAGGAGAGCACCTTGTGGAAACCAGTTCTGTTATTCTGCAGTTAAGTGGAGAGATTCATAGTGTACAGGTGTACATCACTCTGGAGCACTGTCCTTTCTCACAGGGCCGCTGCTCTGTCTCACAGTGAGGGGCCATGTGACACTCTAGGCATTTGTTTAGGAACTCCAGTCACAAAGCCCAGTGTGCAGCAACCCGGAAGGGTGGGGTAAAGAGGAAACAAAACCATCTGATTACCTAAAAATTGTCATTCTCTGTATGTTTAGAGAACAAAGAAAGTACTTTGTTTCTAACTTGTTTTCATTTTTAGCTAGTTTGAGGAATGCCTGTAGTTCTAGCTCAAGTGCATTTCAAAATGCTCATGTAAAAAAAAAAAAAAAGGTACAAATGGGAATCATACTATTCTCATTTGGTTTTTACAATGCTTTGGCATCCAGACCGTTTGCATTAAAATGTATAATTTCCATATCTTAGAGCTGGGAAGGCCCCAAAGAAACTGTGGAGAAGAGGCTTTTGTTAATCCATTGGTTGCCTGGATCATCCTTAGATGAGGTGCATGGAAGCAAATGTAAAATTTTATTATAAGCTTAATTCATAAAACAACATCTATTACATTTAACTACTTCTGCCTTCTTAGCTAAGAAGGGCAGTTTCTAATTGGTATATGGTCCCTGAGGCTCCATTCAGGCATCATTTCTTCAGAAGGCTTCTCTGTATTCCAGGCCTTTCCCCTCCTCCCAAATCTGTGATCTGTTTCTTAATACTCCACCATCAAAGACTGTATTTTACTGGCACTTTTCCCCTGTTCTCTCTTCTCCACTATGAACTCCTTGAGGGGAGTGGTTATGTTTCCTCAATCTTCAGATTTCTAGGGCTTAAATTTTAGAGAGTGACCTGGAGTCTATATTAAACAAATAACTTCAAAGAGTTACAGCCAAATTTAAAGCATTGAGCCTGTATTACTAATTTTAGATTTGTAGAATGTTACTGATATCTTTATTCTTGCTTCCTTTATCATGTTTTAGGGAATATAAATATGCCAGGATGTATAAGGTTTTATAAGGCCTTGGGATTCCAAATTTCTAATTCAAATCAGGCCATAAGAATAGCATGACTTACATCATGGGTCAGGCTCAATTCCAGATGCTATGGGCGCTGGAACTGACGCTCACCTGCTTACAAGTACTAATTATTAAATTCTCAGGAATATTGTAAAAAGCTATTAATTGATATTAATTGACAATATGTAATCAGTAGTGGCAAGAGCATTTATACCACAGAAATTGGCAAATGCTTTCAATCTGAATCTTTTTTCCAGAGAGTTGTTCCATCATATCACTGCTTCTAAAGGGTCACAAAGAAATGTGTTTCTATGCTATCCAAAAGTAATCCGAAGACTCTAATTTGTAAAGATAATACAAATAAACACAAAGAAAACAGAGACTAGTAAACTCCAAATAGCCAAGTCCTAAACTAAGCAGAAGTTAGAACACAAATAAAAAAGTAATAGGCATGTCAGAAATAGGAGATATCATGGTCAAACAATGTTTTAGAGGGCAGCATCAGAGAGGAAGAAGAGAGAGAGAGAATAAATTTAAGAATGTGAAACTGACTATATACAGTTGGGCAACTGGAGCTAAATACCCCACTTGTGCACAGGGGAAGGTTAAAAATGGTAATGCAAATGAAACAGCTCACAGCATGAAGGGAGAGTTCCAATTCAAACATGCCTGGCTTCTGTGAAACTTGGTTATTGGAAATGTCATGTCTGTGGTCTTGATCTAGCTAGAGCTAAGTCCTGGATATGTGGAATTAGACCGCTACTACTATCACATTGACTGTGTCTCCTGTTCATTTTCCAAGTCTTGCTTATTGTCTATGTCTTCCAGTTAAGAAAGTCATCCTCACCTTTTCCACGTGTGTGAAGATCTCATCACAAATAGTTCTTTAAATGCTACAGGGGCTATTTCCATTTCTTTTGAACAGCTTTGCAAGTTTTTTTTCCCCTCTATAATATGCTTTTTTAAAAATAACAAATCTCCATAATCCAGATTAGAGCTAAAAAAATGCACCTGATATTAAGCAAAGTACCAACTCCAGGGTTTTTTGTAATACATGATGCAAAACATCAATAACACTCAGACCAAAGAAAAACAAAATATCATCAGAGATTTAAAATGCTCTAAAATTATTCTTCTCTATAGATTTATCATTTCTGGGCATTTCATATAAATGGAATCATATAATAACTATTGAGCTTTTTATTTTGCATTGTTTATTTTACTCTGAATAATGTTTTCTGGGTTCACTCATGTTATTTTAGTATCAGTAGATTATTTCCTCTCTCCCCACCTCTCTGGTTTCCATATCTTCTTCAGGAAATTGGAGACATTCACATGGAAATTTAACTACTATTACCATTACATTAAGAGCCTTAAGAAGTGAGTAGGTCTTTTTCCTTATGAATGGATTAACATCCTTATCACAGAAGTGGGTTCCAGATTTTTCTATTTTTCGCTTATTGTATGACATCCACCATGAAATGACCCAGCACTTTAATCATGGACTTTCCACACTCCAGAACCAGGAGCCAAATAAACTTGTTTATAAATGACCCAGTCTCTGATATTCTGTTATAATAACACAAAATGAACTAAAAAGAACATTGGTAATGCGAAGCAGGATTATTGCTATAACAACTACTCCAAAAAATGGAAGTGGTTATAACACTGGTTAATAAGGAGATCCTGGTAAAGTTTGGAGGAGCATGCTAGAAAAAGCCCAGATTCCCAAAAACAGAGCAGTAAGAAAATTCTAGTAAGAATTAAGAAGAGAAAACCTGTAAGGAAATTCTAATAAGAATTAAGAAGAGAATACCTGTAGAGAAAGTCCCTCTTCTCAGTGATTTCTTAAATGGTCATGACCAGAATACTTGTATAAATATGGACAGTAAAGTCCATTCAGATAAGGTGTAAGGTAGAAATGAAGAACAAGATATTGAAAACTGGAGTAATGATCATTCTTGTTATATGGTTGAAAATAATTCTGTGGAATCATGTTAGTACTTTATGGAATGCAGAATTTAAGAGTAATGAACTATGGCATCTGGTAGAAGAAACAGCTAAGCAGCAAAGCTCTAAGGCCGTTTCATGGCTACTTTTCACCATATACCCTGAGATGTGATTGGAAAGAAATTACTTAAACATGGAATTTATGATTAAAAGGGAAACAGAGTACTCCTTGAGTTCCTGTGTGGTTGCCCTTGGCCACACCATCCATGCCTCTGGCTGCCAATACACAGGACCGAGGCAGTAAGCTTTGGTGGCATCATGTGGTGTTGTGTGCATTCAAGGGATGTAGAAGCTGTAGAAGCATGGCTATCACCACCTAAATGTCAAAAGATATCCCAGAGTTTGGGAGCTACGGCAGAAATGTGTCACAGCAATGTAGCTGCCATAGAGTTTTTATCTAGGATAACACCTAGTGGAGCCATGGAATTGGGGCCACTCCCAAAACCACAGAACTATAGAGCTAACACTGTGCAGTGCCACTCTGGGACAGCTGAAGGCATGAAACTTTGCTGTTATCACCGGACTGATGGATTGATGTTATTCCCCATATACCTTTCCATGCCCAACCCTCACCAAGTTTCCTTGAAAAGAAAATCTTGAGAACTTTAAAAACAACTCTCATCCTAGAAATGTCCACAATCTCCCTCGAATGTGTTTTCCTTGCTTTCCTAAAGAAATCTCTGTAGCTCTGATACATCCTGAAATTTATTTATGTGACATTTGTCTAGAACCCCCACTCAGATTCTAAGTAGATAGGAACTCCTCAGGCCTCCTCTGGTGACACCACCATATATTTTGAAAGTAGATAACCTGTTTTGATTTCACACAGGTTAACTGGGTGAATCCTCTGGGGATGGAGCTCAGTGGTAAAATGCTTGCCAGCCATGCACAAAGCCCTGGGTTGAAGCCCAGTATTTTCAAAAGAACAAAACCAAAATTGGGTGAATCTACCTCAGGGTCAATCATACCTTGAGTATCCTGATTAACTTAACTCCTTAAAAACAAAAGGTTAGCAGCAGTAATGATTATCTTGAAGTGTTTTCTTTAAACATATTTGACATGAGTTGGCCATTAGCATCTATTCCCCTCTGATCTTGTAGCATCTTGGGCTTCTCTTGAGAACTTGTCAATTTCTACTGTGTTTTGTACTCACTTGCAGTAAAAGATAATTCTAGCCATATTCATTCTAAACAGCATCAAAATGTAAAAGTCACAATTTTTTCAGTTTCCCTAACATCATCTGAGCAGCTTTCTCCAATTCAAAAGAGTGTAATTACTTCCAGAGCCAGTGAATTTTTATGATAGATGTTCTTACCCAAATTGGAAACACGGATTGTCTACATTTTCTACTGATGGGAGGATGAGATGAGGGGTGGGGGAGGGAGAGGAATAAAGCCCTAACCAAATCCCCAGGAGGGGAAGCCCAGGAAGTAGCATCTATGAGGCAATATAAATTTGCCTGGCCAAGCCATGGACAAGGGGCCAGGAAATACCACACTCAAATCCCTAGGCCCACTCTAGACTCACAGAATTTGAATCTCTTGGGACAGGTGAAGAAATCTGCATTGTTGCAAGCCCTCAAGGAGATAATTAAAGTCTTACACAGGCAGCTCTTAATGGGATTCTTAGAGTAAGCAAAGGAGGGATACATATCCCCACAGAATAAAACCACTTATTTCTTGTAACATTTCCATTATTATGGTCTGAATGGTTATCCTCCCATTAAAATCCATATGTTGATTTCTAATCACCAATGTTGTAATATTAGGAAATATGGATTCCTTATTATTAGATCACAAGAGTCCTCATGAATAGACTTAGTACTCACAAAAATAAGACCCAAGGGAGCCTGCATGCCACTTCTACCATCTGAGGACACAACAAGAAGTTACCATCTGTGAACCAGGAAAATGTCCCTCACCAGACACTGAATTGCTGACACCTTGATCATAGAACTACCAGCCTCTAGAAATATGAGAAAGGAATTTCTGTTGTTGATAAGTCACCGAATCTATGGTATTTTGTTCTAGCAACGTGAATGGACTAAGAAAATAATATACAGGTTTTACTAAATTTCCCAAGTTATTCTCATAATGAATAGGAAAATAAAAGTGTTTTTCAGACTACTTTTGGAAGATAAACCACAGTGCTTGCTGCTAAAAAAAAAAAAAAAAAAATTCAAATTCTCATCCAAATTGACATGCCTGTGCTATGGCATATGTTGTTTATTTTTCTACTCTGGTTCCAAAGCTTTCCAGCAAACAAATCCATGACATGTACAAGTGTGTGTGCACTTTCCCACTCACATGCTGAAGGTAGGATCCATTACTCTTTATCAATCTCACAGCTTACAGTGATATTTGGCAAAAGGCCTTATTGATAAGAACTTGTAGACACGATTACAATTTACTAAGGCCCAGAGGATTAATCACAGAGGCAGCTCTATGAACCTACTTAAAAATGCCACCTTCCTTGGGAAAGCATAAATGCAACGTATAGCCAAACAGCCCCAAAGCAGGACATTGGTATTTGCTAAACTTGGTATTTGAAATCTGCTGTCCCCCATGGTAGCAACAAACCTGCAGCACAGAGCTGACAGCCAGCCAGCCAGCCAATCCCACAACCACCTGTTGGGCAAGGAACCTCCAACTCATTGAGGGAGTGAAGTAAATGAAAGAAATCTTCACCATAACCACTGAAAGTATTTAGGCAGAATTTTGGACAGGAAAATTCCACTGGGTCAGGGTTGAATTAGAAAGCTTCCAAGATTCTTTCCAATTTTATAGTTCTATAACAGGGAGGGGTGAAACTCAGTGGCATAGAGCTTTCCTAACATAGGCAAGGCCAAGAGTTTGATCACCAGACTACAAAAAAATAAAATGAAATGAAATTCTAGGATGACAAGACCCCACTTTCTATTTTAATTAACAGTTCTTCTGTTGATTTTATAATGAAATTCTCATTTTCCTTGTGCATTTTCCTTCCTACATTGTGTATTTCCCAATGTTCCTTCTGCATTTTGAGGAAGTTACACGTTATAAAATCTTTCTCACTTAAGTTCTGTTAAAAAGCAAAAACATCAGGATCTCACACACTGGGTAGGGGAGGAAATAAACACTTTTAATGGTGGGCTGAAAGCAAAGTGAAGAGAGATCACAGTTCAATTCCATTAGGGGTGGGGTGGTAGTCAAGGAAAGGGCAGGAAAAAAAGATAAAGTACTGTGGGTTGAAGCATTCCCAAAATCCACGGATGGAGGAGCAGAGTGGCACAAAATCGCTCTCTGTCCTTGCTCAATATAATGTCAGCATCAGAAGAAACATCTGAAAAAGACAAGTCTTGCCACAATAGCTGACTTCTGACATAACTGATTTAGGGACAAGATTGCCAACTTACACTCTATGCCCAAAGCAAGAAAATAAGAAATTTCTTCTTACTCCCAAGATGTCAATCATTGTTTCCCTACCACTACCAAAAATAGCCTGTTCAAGCTGCTGTAACAAAATACCACAGACTGAGAGACTTATAAACAACAGATATTTATTTCTCACACTTCTGGAGGCTGAAACGCCATGATCAAGGTGCTGACGGATTTGTTATCTAATGAGAACTCACTTTCTGGTTCATGGGTGCTTTCTCACTGTTTCCATAAGTGTTGGAAGCAGCTAAGAGTCTCCTGAATGCCTCTTTTTAGGGTACTAATCCCATTTATAAGGGGTCCAGGCTCATGAACTACTAACTTCTCAAAGATTCCATCTCCTTATACCACTAAAATCAGGTAAGGCCTGGCTATAAATTCCTTAAATAACAAATGCTTAGGGTGTTTCTACAAAATCCACTCAAGGACAGTTTGAAACCAACTTTGGAAGAATGAACATGTGCAGAAGGAGCCAGCTAATCTGGTCCATGATCTTTTGGTATTACAAGCTTAATATCTTTCACAGATAACATGAAAACTCCCCTCCCAGAAGAAACTTGTGACTTGTGAAGAGGTGTGATGACCATCTACACCTGTGCAAAAGAACCCTAAAACTTCTTCTTTATGCCATCAATAAATAGCTTCTTCATAAACTACCTCCTTCCGAATGTTTAGGGAGAAAGATTTGAACTTTTTTTTCCCCCAATCTTCTGTCTCCTTGATGGTTGGTCCTCATTTATTTTTTGTAAAAACTGGTTGCCATAGTACTAGCTTCTGGGGATGGGAGAGTCAGGTAGCAAGCCCTTTCTTGATATCACTATCACATAAAGAGTGAGGATTTCAACATTTGAATTTTGAGGACACATAAACACTCAGACCATAGCCATGCTCTTTTTCTTTTGCCTGATTGGCTTTGCCACTCTGCTTGCACATCTACTTCATAATTGGAGCATCCCTGCTGTTTATGATCACCACCTCCATCTAGCTACATGGAACTAAGAACACATACACAATTCCACTTTCCATCAAGAGCATCCTCCAGAAAGAAACTACTCTGTGGCTATTCAGAAAGATCCAGAGATTATTATTTTAAAAAAACAGCCAATGAATAATGTGAAAAAATTAATGCCTTCACTCTATTTTTCCTCCCTGCTCATTTTCATCATGTGCCTCCAATGCATAATTCAAATTAATCTCAATGTGCTGTGTGGTTTACTCTGATTAGCAAACCTTAACCTAGAACGTCACCTAGAAGTAAGATTAATTTTTCACTTTGGGCAACTCACATTACCTTTCTCTGTCTTGATATTCTACCATCTTTAATATATAATAAATGTTTTCCTTCTCTGGATTTGATGACTAAGGAAAAATTGAAATAGGTTTGATAACCATTGGCATAAATGATGTGGGTAATTATGGTAATATTTCAGTAAATCACATAGATTTAATATATAATTTCTACACAAGTTACCAGCAATTTTCAACTTAAATCATTTTGAAAATCAATCTGCAAGTAAGCAGAATATACCCTATATAAATTAAGTTATATATGTATTATATGTGAAAAGAATAAAAAAATACATAGGGACTCAAAAAGATGTTCTTACTCCTTTACATTTTTTCATTCATTTATCTGTTCATTCAACAAATATTTACTGAATGACTAATATTTCCCAGGAGGTCCGTTAGGCATCACAGGCTACAACTATAAATATGTTGACAGAACAGCTTACCCGATCTATAGGGTTGCTTCAAAATTTCTATTACTTCACTTCTGTTTAGCCACTGCAATAGTTTGGATCTGGAATGTTACCCCTAAGGCTAATATTTTTATGTGCTAGCCCCACTATTGAAAGGTAGTAGAACCTAGTGAGAATTTCTTTTTTAATTGATTCTTTTTATTATACGTGACAGTAGAGTCCATTTTGATATAATTATTTAAGCATGGAATACTTATTACTTTAATTAAGGCCTCAGTCTAGTGGATATATACAATTGTGGAATTCACTGTGATGTATTCATATATGTACACAGAAAAGTTATGTCAGATACCTTCTTATACCTAACCCCCTCCTTTCCCTTCATTCCCCTTTGTCTAATCCTCTGAACTTCTCTTTTTTCCTCCTCTCCCCAACCCCCATTGTGGGTTAGCTTCCACATATCAGAACAAACATTTACCTTTTGGTTTTGGGGATTATTTCACTTAGCATGATAGTCTTCAGTTCTATCCATTAACTGGCAAATGTCATAAAGACATTCTTCTTTGTGGCTGAGTAATAGTCCATTGTGTATATATACCACAATTTCTTTATCTATTCATCTGTTGATGGGCATCTAGGTTGGTTCCATAGCTTAGCTATTGTGAATCATGCTGCTATGAACACTGATGTGCCTGTGTAACTGTAGTATGCTGATTTTATTTTATTTTATTTTTATTTTATTTTTTATTGGTTGTTCAAAACATTACAAAGCTCTTGACATATCATACTTCATACATTAGATTCAAGTGGGTTATGAACTCCCATTTTTACTCCAAATACAGATTGCAGAATCACATTGGTTACACATCCACATTTTTACATAATGCCATATTAGTGACTATTGTATTCTGCTACCTTTCCTATCCTCGACTATCCCCCCTCCCCTCCCCTCCCATCTTCTCTCTCTACCCCATCTACTGTAATTCATTTCTCTCCTTGTTTATTTTCCCAATCCCCTCACAACCTCTTATATGTAATTTTGTATAACAATGAGGGTCTCCTTCCATTTCCATGCGATTTCCCTTTTTTCTCCCTTTCCCTTCCATCTCATGTCTCTGTTTAATGTTAATCTTTTCCTCCTGCTCTTCCTCCCTGCTCTGTTCTTAGTTGCTCTCATTATATCAAAGAAGACACCTTTGAAAACATACCATAGAGTAGGATAACTGGGTCAAATGGAGTTTCATTGCTAGTTTTTTGAGGAATATCCATACTGCTTTCCAGAGTGGGTTGCACTAATTTATAGTCCCACCAGCAGTGTATGAGTGTACCCTTTTCCACACATTCTTACCAATATTTATTATTACTTACATTCTTGACAATTGTTATTCTAGTTGGAGTGAGATGAAATCTCAGTGCAGTTTCAATTTGTATTTCTGTAATTAGTACCAATGTTGAACATTTTTTCATATATTTGTTGATCATATTTCTTATTTTGAGAAGTGTCTGTTTAATTCCTGTGCCCATTTAATGTTTGGGTCACTTATTTTTTTGATCTGGATCTTTTTGAGTTCTTTGTATATCCTGGAAATTAATGTCCTATCTGAGATGTTGGTAGCAAAGATTTTCTCCAGTTCTGTAGGCTTTCTTCATGCTTTTGGTTGTTTTCTTTGCTGTGAAGAGCTTTCCAGTTTGACACCATCCCATTTATGGATTTTTTATTTTTATTTCTTGTGCTTTAGGAGTCTTGTTAAGGAATTCAGTTCCTTAACTGACATGATGCAGTGTTGACCTGTATTTTCTTCTAATAGATACAGGGGTTTTGGTCTAATACGTAGGTATTTGATTCAATTTGAGCTGAATTTTGTGCAGAGTAGGAGATAGGAGTTTCATTCTATGATAGTGGGAGGTTTTTAAGTCATTTGAGGAATATGACTTTAAATTAAAGAGGATTATGGGACCCCAATCTCTTCTTTTCTTTCTGGCTTCCATGATGTTAATAGTTTGCTTTACTATGCATTTCCTGCCATAATGTGCTGCTTTGACACTGGACTAAAAGCAATGCTACCAAGCAACCATGTACTGGAAAGTTTGAAACCATAAACCTTTCCTCTTTATAAGTTGATTTGTTACAATAACAGAAAGCTGACTAATGTGGATAAATAATAATAAATGTGCTCTACTTATAATTACAGTCAGTATAAGTTAGAAAGAAACCCTTTTATTTCCCTATGTAAGTATGTCCTAATTTCTTTGGGGCTGTGTTTCATTACTTTACTCCTAGCATTTAGTTCAGTGCCCTAGTGCCTGACATAAAATATGCTCAAATAAGAATTAGTTGAAATATAAATAATTATCTAATACTAAAGAACAAACAGGTCTTCCTCTATGGTGTGAACTAGGGAAAATTACCTCATTGGATGTTTTCTTCATTCATAAAATGATAGATGGATAAATATAATAAAATAAATAAAAATAAAAAATATAATAAAATAAATAAAAATAAATACATCAGGAAAAATATTGAGAGCTGGATGAAGGCAATGGTTCCCTACCAGATAGATCCAACACTGAAGTTATTATAAAAACCTGAAAAATCATATACATTCTAAGTTTTATGTAAAGACAGTATTTGTCACATCTGTGTGTCTTATCTACTATGGGATTGCTCTAGATGAGAAGTAGCACAAAGATTTATGATTAATAAATGGCTTAATATTTTTAACTCTTAACTCTGAAACAAAAAGTCTGCCAGTTAAAAGATATCAACAAAATGACATACCATACTAAAAAACCATTTCATGTGCTTTATTTAAAAACAGGAAAGTAATATCTTTTGTGTCACTACTGAAAATACAATTATTCATTAACTGCAGAGCAGTGGTGCCCTAGTTTAAACTCCTTTAAGTTACTAAAAATATTTACAGATTCATCAATAACAATCTTTTTTTCTTTTTTTAAAGAATGCAACTTTTAAGAACTATCATTTTGTTTTTCTAACTCAGTGTAGTCAATGTTGACATAATCACTCATGCTCCTCAGCAAGTATTTTCTGCTCTCAACCATCTGGTAACATGGAAGAAGGATGCCATTTGGATTCCTGTGTTCAGTGGTGCTATAAGACTGGTTCTCACAAATGAGTTGTGAGTGGGAGAGATGTGTCATTTCTGCCAACCACTTCATATAATTGCAGGTCTGAGTTCATTCTCTTTCTCTTTCCAAGGGGCCAAAAGTGCTCCAGTGACTGAGGACCATGTGGGCAGAGTCCCCAGATTCCCAAGATAGCCATGTGATACAAGTGAGCAAGAAAAACCTTGCTTTAAGAGATTTGGGGGTTATTTTTCCTGAGTCTTAAACTACCCTGACTGATATAAATAGCTTATTGCTTATCTCCTTACTAATATTTGTTGATCAGGATACTTACTGAATGTGCTTGAATGCAACTCAGTGCATATTTTTATTTATAAAAATCTATGAGGTATATAATTAATACTTAGAGTAATATAGATAATATACTTCCCATTTAGTGTCACTCAGAATAAACATCAACTGATAATAAATAGGCATTATATATTTGCACATAAACCCAAAGAGAGTTTTGGTCATTAGGTGGCATGAAAGGCATTTCAGGCCAATGACTGAGCAGTAGCATCATGTAAAGTCACCCCAGAAGCTTTGACCGTGGCAGTGAGAGCACAGCATTTATGCAGGTGCTTGATACCAAACACAATGCTTTCAAGTTGGATGCATTTCAGACCAATCCACTCGAAAATTAGTAATAATCACTCAGGGTTTATAATAGGTATCATCACACTAATATGTGTAATGAGGTGTACAACTTGGTGAAAGAGAGTTATACAAGTTACACTTATAGACTCAGATGACTTAGGTGGGGGAGGAGTTATATTCATAAAAGGTTTAAAGAGAAAATAAATTAAAGGAATACTCTGCTCCTGCTTCAGGAATGCTTTCCCTCTGCCTTAGACAAGTGCTGCTGATGTCCAATCGGTAAATCTGTCTACTTTGGGGGTGTTCAGCCATGCAAAGCGCACCTGTCTACCATAGAGTATATAGCCTGAATTAGTAATAAAAATGGTAACTTGATCTCTTTATTTTGCTGTTTTGTCCAGGATCTGGGTAGGGAAGTGGGTGCTATTTATTGACCTCCTCAAATACAGAAGCAGAAAAGTTTAATGAAGAAGCCCAGGCATACAATGAACTTAGAACAAAGGAATAAATAGAATTCAGAAATTAAAGGGAGTCAGTGGAATTTCAGGATACAGTATTGCTGCAAATAAAGTAAGAACTGATATTCTTATCTGTGTATATTTTGGATTCTGTAAAGTGCTTTCACATACACGATAAAAATTTTTAAAAAATTTTAATTACAAAGATGGTCACTGTAAGGTCCTTTATCATCTTCTGTGTATGGACACTAGAGTCATATGAAGGAGACAAGCACAGGTCCTGCTTTTGTGGTGTCATTTTACTGAGAAAATTGGACAAGAAGAAAACACTATGCATATCCTCAGAGACTAATATGCGCCATGAATAAAAAGGAGAGTGACAAGACAGGATGGTGAGGGCTGGCTCTTTCAGGCAGATGGTTAGGGAGGTCTGGTCCATGAATGTGGTCTTTGAGTGGAATTTTATGTACAGGAAGGGAAAGAGGATACATGGGAAAAGAATCTCAACAGAGAGAAGGTGCAACTTCCTGAAGGAAAGTGCTTTGGCTTTTAGGAGGCCATGCGGCTCATAGGGAAGAGAAAGGGTGAAGCTGGGGAGCAGGATGAAGACACTAAAAGCTAAGGTCAGGGGCTTTGAAATGAAAGAAAATGTCAGTGAGAAGCTGGGCAGTGTACAGAAAAGTGAAGTGGTTAGAACCCTCTTGGAAATCAATCTGCTACTGGGTATAAGGGAACTCCACAAATGTCAAGAAAATTAACCAGAGGCCATTAAAACATTTCAGGTGTGAGATCATTAGATCCTAGACTTAGGAAGTTATTGCAGGTGCCCAAGTCTGAATACTCATACTTAAGTAAAGTTGGTGAAGCGAAAAGACCCAGAGAATGACAAGGGCAAAGAAGAGAGAGAAATGACAGACAATTCGAGGTTACTGACCAGCAATCACCGTCAGTGACGGCAGAGATGGAACAGGAGGCCATCTAATGAATCATCACTCTGAGGGGGATGCAGTCAAAAATGACAGTAGCTTGCAAGAAATTTATACTTTGTCCAAGTTGCTGTGCTTTTCAAAAAAAAAAAAAACTGTAATCCAGATATGGAAAAAATGAATAAATAAAGGCATAGAAAAGAACTTTATCACAAATTCATTATTCCCAAGATAAACTACAAACAAGGGAAATTCCATACTTAGTAAATGATAATAAAATGAGCCCTTTCAACCAGCTGATATTGCCAACAACCATTTTGATTGCACCTTAAAAAATAAAGATGACAACATACATAAATTAATCTGATAGAAGGAAGAAAGAAACAGAGAATTTTTTTTTTAATTTTTCAGGGACCAAGGAAGGGCTAAGAGATTTGAGAACTACAAGAGAGCCCCAGAAGATCACTGTCCAAAATTTATGCTCACTTGAAAAAAAAAATGTGAATGATCTAGGCGGCACAATCAGTTTAAGAAAGGTAAACACAGATCAAGTATCTTTAAAATAAGATTGTCAAAAATCAGTATATTTGAAGTAAAATCCATTTTCCCAGTCTCAAAATGAGATTCACAGTGCTTGATTTTTTAAAAATATGAAAAACAAAATACATGAAGAAACTAACCTTTACCACTAAGTTTTGGGTTTCCAGGGGAGTGATTCTCCAAATACAATATTTAGACACCATTTGGTTTGGAGAAAAGAACAAAGAAATCAGGCTGAGAATCAGAAATTCTTCTTTTGGGTCCTTTTATTGCTCTAAGCCTCAATTACATCTTTGTCTTTTTTTTTTTTGTATGACTAAATGAAACTATTGCAGGGATTTCTAATTGGATATCAATCACAGACAGTCTTACCAACAAATTATTTTAAATGTCAGGCACAGTTCTAGGACCTATAATATTATAATTCCTAGATCCACATACACACTCTGGATAGAGAGATGATCGATAGCTTCAATGAAAGACTTTGTAGCCCAGGTCTGAGAGAGGAGCCAATACACAACCTTTAGCAGCCAGTCATGTAAAGGATTGTCCCACTTCACAGAACTGCTTTACACAAGGCTGTACCTCTTCCTGGGTGTCTCACAACCTAAAAACAGCCAATGGGGGGGGGGCATAAAGACCTTCCCTTTTCAACTCTACTTGGGACAATGTTGAAGCTCCCCATGGGATCTCCATCAATGGGCCTGCATTGAAGCTCAACATCACCCTTCCCTCAGCCCTGCTTCTTCTTCTCCTTTCTAAATGTTAGTTCCAAGGATATTTTTTCATTAACACCCTATATCCAAACTCAACTACAGTCCGCTTCCTGTACATACATGCATACATACATACACACATATTTTTAAAAATCCCTGCTGAGAAGAAACATGTTATCAGTCAGTGTTGAGAGCCACAGCCGAGTCGGAATGGCCCCTGGCATTTTGCCAATAGTATTGGTTGAGAGGCGAGTCATTAATATGATGCTGGATTGATTCAATTGTATATTAGACCTTTACTGTCAGCCTTGGCCCGCTACTTTGGAGTTCTCCCAGGGATTCCTGGAGAGTTCTCATTGGTTGGGGAAGTGCCGGAGAGGGGATTTCTGGTTGGTGGTTCCTGGAGGAGCCGTGTGGGCATTTGGGAGAGTTCTCAGAGAGTGTGCATTGACTGCTGTTAGAGTTCAGGCAATAAAGTTTCCTGTTTGTAGATACAAGTGCTTTGTGGTGGCTCGGTGATTTGTGCCCAGCTAGACTGCGGCAAGTCAGTTGTTAAAACTGGCACTTTCATGGGTATAATCTGCATCCCTGTGCCACCAACAGTTCTTGGAGAGAAGGAAAAGACAGACAAAATGGAACCTGGAAATAAGTGTCACTCTGCTTCTACTGAGCATCCCATGCTATTGTTTCTACCTACCTCCAGGAGTACTGTTTGGGATCAGCTCCTGAAAGGGCAGATGTTCTGACATGTGCCAGGGAAAAAAGGAGGAGTTGAGAATGGGAAATCTTCAGAAGTAGGCAGAGGAACCTCCTACATAGCCTTCCCTCCATGATTCAGAGCACATTCCTAATTTTGCTTCAAGTTATAAAACACTCAATGTAAAAAGCAGCTCTTTGCTGGTGTGAGGATCATTCCCATCCACACTCCTCATCCATGGCATCTTGGAAGTAGATCCATCAGGCAAATCCGAGAAGCTATTTTAAATGCACAAATGAACACCTCTGTTAGGGGTCAACAATTACTGGCCCGTGGCTAACATCTGTTTATATATGGCCCACAAGCTAAGAATGATTTTTAGCCTTCTCAATGCTTGAAATAAAAATACAGCATTTCATGATATATGAAAATTACCTGAAATCTAAATTTTAGCGCCTATCAGTAAACTTTTATTAGAACACAGCCAAAATTATTTAGTTACATATTGTCTATGGCTGCTGTCGCACTATAAGAGTTCAGGGATCTGAGACGGCCTACCCAGTCAAACATGTTCATTATATGGTCCTTTGCAGAAAGTCTACTGACCCTAGAGCTTTGTGATTTAGGATTCCACGGGCATAGTGCCACATGATTCCTTATTGATGATTACCTCAATTTGGGTAGTCCCATAGCTAGATATGCCACATATATACCTGTCTATCAAGCCTCTCACAAAACACTAAATACCTTCCACAGAAGTACATAATGATCTATGGACTCCAACTTAGACTCAAAACAAGGGCCATCTTTCTTCACATCTATTTAGTTCAAAATATCTGCCTTAATTATAAAACTGAAAAATAATATTTGTCAAATAAATGGAGTCATTTCAATGATGAATTGATGAATGAGTGAATGTTCATCTTTTAACATACAAGCATTAGGGGAAATGTACCAATCATGATGATGCCTATTTTAGTGTAAAGAGTATTTTATATCCGCACCAAAAAGTAAAGTAGAAAATATTTCCCTGATCTTTTCCTTAGGAGTTCAGATTTTTCTATCATTCCTGAGTCAGTGACTCTGATACAAATAACACTTACTCCTCAAATACCTAAAATTATAGGGTCAAATGAAGTACAATCTTCAACCCCAAAGACCACTTAAAAGGTCAATTAAACAAGTGCCTAGAGTTCCTAAATGCACTGAAAATCATAAAAATCAATCTTTCTACAAATCCTTCCATGAAGCCATTTATCAGCCTCTTCATGCATCAAATTATGCAATATTTATAAAACAGCACCCAGGAGCTTATGTCTATTATTTTTCCAGATACATTAAGCTTCAAGGAGTTTACAAATTCCACAAACACCATATGGAGGTCACAAAGGAATAATAATTGCTTTATCTTTTAAGTTATTTGTGAACACATAATCCATTTTTATTATATCAGTTGCCTGCCTAAGAAATTATGCTTCCTCTTCTGCTTCTTCTGGCCTTAAAAGCCTTTCATAATTTAATCCCACCCGATCTGTTCAACATCAGATTCTATTACCCACCTGCTTTCACCCTATGTCTTCCACCTGTCTCATAAAAATATTTACTCTTTTTCTTTTTCACCATTTGTTTTCATTAACTCTGTATCCTCTGCATGTACTACTGTTCCTCCTACCCAGAATCCTTCTCTTATTGACAAAACCTACATATCCTTCCAGAACAGCTCAACTGTAGATGCCTTCCAACTGTTCCAGGCAGATCTAGCTATTCTTTCCACTCATCCTTCTGTCTACCCACCCAGTTCACTTGCTTATTACTTATTGAGTGAAGATATTGGGCATCTACTGAATACTCAAAAATAAGCTATTTCTGTCTGGTTAAATTTGGCATGAAAACACAAGCCAAATACTATGGAATCAAGAAGTATATCATAGAAGAAGGACAACTGAACCAGACTTGGAAGAGACCAGTTTGGAAAGTATTTCTAAGAGGTGACTGGTGCTAAGAAACATATAATGTTACGTTCATGCAGAACAAGGAATATGCAGGCAAGTGCATGAGAGATGGAAAGGAGAGAAGGGGAGGTGTTCTGGGCCTAAGGTCCAGTCAGTGGAAAACTGGAGCACCTCTAGGAAAGGTAAATCAATATGGCAGGAAGAAAAATCTGCTGCTTGGGCCATTTTTGTCATACATACTTCTGTAAAGCACTTACAACTTCAAGTCATCAATAAGTAATATGGATCTAAGGTGACTAAATTAGCTAATAGGGACCAGAGTTTCCTCTATCTCTTATAATCTGTCACACATAGAATTTCAATCTGGAAACATTTAGGGTTCAGCATTGTCAAAGAAGGGACTTGGGAAAAGCAATTTCCATCACTCTTGCCTGATCATCATGTGGTTCAGACCATGCCTTGGCCAGTGGTATCAATAAAGCACCTTTATTCTGAAAGTCCAAAGAACACTGTGTAAGATTTCAGCCTCTGTACAAAATTTGCGTCAGACGTTGAACCATCGACATTATGTGGTTCCTCTTCCAAGTGAGGAGAAGTGAGTGAGTCATCACCTGAATGTTAAGTGGAACAAGGTGAAACAAGTGGAAAATCAAGAACTGGGACACAGAATGTGTGTTCAAATTTAAAATAGAATGCTGTTGTAATTCATGCTCACAGAATTCCTTGTCAGTTTTACATAGTGGCTCTTGACACATATTTTCATTTATACCTTAAAATAAGAACTAATTATCATAGTAACCAGGTAATTTAGAGTTAATATGGTGATTAGACAATTTGATATCAAATGGCCCCAGAGTTGGGGAGGAGCTGTGTGTTTGTGGTACAGTTCCACCTTAATAAACCTTTTCACTGAAATTTTCTCTTTTCCTTACCTTATCAAACTATCCAGGCCTTATTGTTGGTAGCTGGTCTTTTCAAAGTGGATTCATGTTGTTGGCCACATTTTGCTGCTTTGGGATCAGAAGGTATATGGTAGATAATGCATTTTAAATTTGTTCAGGCATGAAATGACAATCTACAGAAACTATGAAGAACTCCTCATCCAATAAAACTCTCTCTTTCAGGAGACATTTCAAAATAGAAACTACATTATTCTAAGGTTTGTCTGTATGTGCCTATGCAGCTGTGTAAGAATAACTTAAATATAATATTTGATGGACTTTAGCCATGAGAAGGAACCATAGTTATCAGTGTATCCATAATCAGCAGTCACAGTGTCCTATAAGTTCTTCCACTGACAGAGGAAAGATGATTGCACAAACAGAATCTCCATTCAGATCTGGTAATTGTTATCTGACTAGTGTTTTTAAAACATGATTTAAAATATTTACACAAATAGCATGGACTATAACACCATTACTAATAATAATTAATAATCTAATACTCATTTCAGTAAATGCCAGGAAGCTGGCTTGACATTGTATGTATATCATCTCGTTTAATTATAACCATTCCATCTAGTAGTCATTAGTAGTATAGATAGGAAAACTGAGACTTTCTCAAGTTCACACAGCTAATAAATAGAAGAGCAGAGTTTGTACTAAAGCAATCTAACTCGGCTTGTAAACTAAGCTTCTAGTCCATCAACAGTTGCCACCTTTGTAAAAGCCTGTATCATATTTACAATGCAGATTTGGAGATGGCACATTGGAAATGATAGTATAAATTTAAAAAAAAATGTCAAAGCTAGAAGTTAGACTGTCTTGTAATTAACCGCTACAAAAACTATATAATAGGAGCAGATAGGCACAAAGTTAGATTAGACACTGACTCCATGGCCAGGAAGACATAAACACTGGTGTCAGAAAAAGTTTTAATCAGAGGAAGCCAGGAAAACAAGAGGCCTGAGAAAGCCTTAGCTGTGACTTTACATCAGAGTAGAGAGGGCAAATTAGTCCATCCTATGTTTAACCCAGTTCTGTGGAAATGATTGCACGTGCCCATTTTTCAAATACATGGTCACCAAGTCAATATCTTCTTTTGTCTGAAAAGAAAATTTGCATTAACAAGAACACACAGGTTTCTAGCATCCTTAGACAATACTGTTTTTTTACTGAAAATTAATAAATTCTGCTCTGATTTATGTGCCAATAGCACAAGCTATGAGGATGTGCATTTGCATGCTGAAGGATGAGTTGACTCTCCATGTGCTAACCAAATCAGGACTCCAAGTCTGCAAGTCAGGGCCACTCCATGGTGCACAGTGGGATGACCTCCTTGAAGCCAAATTCAGTAACTCTTTTGGAGGAGGAGGATGTCAGTCCCTGGCAATTCCAAGAGCTCCCTTTGTGCCTCCCACTGAAAACTCCTAAAACCCAATCATATGAAATTGGAACTTTTATTCCAACACACCAGAATAGATACTTTGAAGGTCAATAATTTCCCCCCATTACCTTCCTATTATCTTTCTGGAGTTTGAGACTTAACACTCTTCAAATAAAATGTCATTTTGGTCAGGTACAAGAAACACACACGGACTGGATGTCAGAAAAATCAAAGAACACTGGCTCTGTTGGAGATTTCAACAAGATGGTCAATGCTAGTCACAACAATCCTTCCAGAGGGCTGAACCTGAAGGCCAGGACCAGGGAGAGGTAAAAGGATGAAAAGCACAGCAGGGTTTTTAACAACATGCTCAGTGGGATCTCCTTAACAGATGGGCATGTTTCTAGTTCTCAGTCCAGACAGACACACCAGACATCACTCACTTTTAAAGAAAGATTTTACAAAAAATGAATTCACATTGCTCTGAACATGTTAAAAACAAAAATAATGCTGCGTATTCTTCATTTTTCAAGAACTTCGGCTTTCAAGAAATATTTGCCACACTTCTCTGAAGTTTTAAGGATGCATTCCATTTGACTGTGACCAACAAAATAAGAATATATATTTTATTCTTTACTGGGACTTATCAGTTTTAGTCTTATCATAGTCTTCTTACAGGAGAGAAAAAAATATTAGAGTCACAAACAGTTGGTGTGAACAATCACTAGACTGTCACATTGATATGCTTGGACACTAGTAATTATACCCAATATCTTGGTTTCATTTTGGTGAAACTTCTTTGTTGGTGGGCCTTGTTGTAGGGGTTCTGTGTTAGGGATTGGAGTCTCTGATAAACTTTGTGACTGTGGCATGCTTGGTGGCTAGGAAATTTCTGGGCAAAGGCACAGAATGCCTGGCTGCTAGGAAATTTCTGGGTAAAAGACACAGGATGCCTGGCCGCTCTCGCAATGTTCTTCACAAGGAAGTTCTGTATTAAGAGTTTTATCCATTTTTACCTTGATCTTAGGCACATAACTCCTGGGAATAAATGTTCTTGCGTGCTAGATAACTACAATGTTTCACCAAGCTCTGGTACCCCTGGATACTGTATACTGTAACTGTGGAATGTAACTGCAGAATAAGCAGCCTTACTTATACTCTAAGCAATAAGGTAGTTATGGTACTAATGACCTAATATAACCTACTGGTATAAATAAACATGGCCGCTTGGGAAGCAACCACTTCCTTTACTTCCTCTGTACCTTGTCTCTGTGTCCCCCTTTTATATTTTCCTTACACCCTCTTACATTTTTCAAAGTATTCTCATATAGAAAAATAAACTTGCATAACATCCAAAGGTTTCGAGCAGTTTGACTACCTCAGCTCTACATGATGTGATGCTTCATTATTTCCCATGAGAAATTAATATAGATAATTTGGTTCATTATCCTGTGAGGTAATGAAAATTCCTTTGGGCAGAGTCCAGCAGCAGAAAGAAGCATAAATGCCAAATTATGGATATGGTCCTCTTTCATATAACTATACCAAATTTTATATGAAATAGGTTTTTGAGATCATTACCCAAGCAATTACCATATTTCATACATACAGAGTAGAAAGTATGGTTCTGAAAAGTGAAGCAAATAGTTGATACAGAGAGTCATGTAAGTCAGAGTCTGATAGAATCAAAATAATGTTGGCCAAATACAATACATATTGATGGTAGTGGTAGTAGTCCTCCTTTGTTTAATTTTTTTATTAATACTTGTTTCTATGACACTGAAAAAGCAGTAATTTAATACCTTATCATGTACTTAACACCATGAAGAAAAGAAAAAATGAAATCTACTGCCTTGCTATTATATTGCTGTACTCAGTGGCAGAGATAAGAGGAGCACAAACTAAATGTTCTCTGTAAGCAAAAGAGTTACATATAAAAAACAAAATTGAAGAAAAAGCCCAGTGGAAAGTATGCACTTTGCTGAGACTCTTTCTGCATTGTTTTTAATCTTCCCCCACATCTATGGCATCTCCTACAAGAAGGGACAAAAAAACTTTGAATCTTTTTATTTTTCTCTCCTGATATTTTGTAATAATTAGCAGTAACTCCTATAATGCTTTATGCAAACCTCCACTGTAGCACTTTAACATTATAATTATTTGCTCCAGTGCCTGTCTCTCCCAAAAGACCATCTAAGTAGAGGTAGGCGCGGGGGATAAGACTGTCTTAATCATCTTTTCATATCCAGTTTCAGTTCCTGATATGTACCAAATGTTCACTAAGGTTTTTTTATACAACAAGATGACAGGTTGAAAACTCAATTGTCTACAGGAGGGCCCAGAAAGTAACATCACCAGCTCTGTGAAGATGAGGAGTAAGGTAACTGTCTCTCTGAGGAGCCCATGACCTATCTAACTAGCGCCAATCTGGAGCTGTGCCAAAAACTACCAGCTTGCCCTCACATACTAACTTTTCCAGAGAAACCAGATAATTGAGTAGTAATATGATATTTTCTACATTTAAAAATACTGTGCAAATCAAAGATCGTATATCCACTAGCCAAATTCTGCCCACTTGCCATCAGTTTGCAATGCATACTTGGGATCAGCTCATTCTAATACTGACACTTTTTTTTGATAGTCTTAAGGAACTATTCTAATGGTTACCAATAAGGTTTTACATAATATGAACATCACTAGAAAGCATCTTCCTCAAATGACTGTAATCATAAACACAGACTTAAATTATGCCATCCACATACCATCCAGTTGGGTCAAAGTTCCATTCCATCCCATTCAAATCTTCAGCTGCCTCTGGGTAAAGGGTTCACTCATTTATGGGAATTCTCTTCATCTAATGGACTTTTTGTAAGGAGCTAGAAGACTTAGCTATTAACACCACAGTATGAGGTAAAGACTAAATTTGTATAGGACTTGAAGGGCACAGCAGTTTATATTTTTAACCAACACTCATTTAGACAGTAGAATATATGGGATGGATAATATATTTTTATATTTCATTTTTAATATACACAAATATATTTTAACTACCGATTTAATAATTCACTCCACAAACACTTAATCATTACATATTATGTTTTGGACTCTGTGCCAGAAATTAAACAAACAATGTTTAAAAAGAAAAAACCTTGTCTCAACCCTCAAAGCTTATACTGGAGAACAGTGGTTCTTGAAGTTTGGCTCCCATTTCAGAAGCATCAGCATCATCTACGGAGAACTGTTAGAAATGGAGTGTTGTGGAGCCTGTGGTCCCAGCTACTGGGGAAATTGAGGAGAGACCATCACTGCAGCCCAGGAGTTCAATCCTTGGCCCCCATCTCAGAATCTCAGATCCACCAAATCTGAAAATCAGGGGGGAGCCCAGTAATTTGTGTTTTCATGAGCCCTTTCGCTGATTCTGATACAAGTTCATGTCTGAGAAGCATCCTTCTAGAGGACACATCCAGAGAACATAATAAAATAAACAGCCTAGCGTGATGGTGCACACCTGTAATCCCAGCAACTCAGGAGGCTGAGGTAGGAGGATTGCAGGTTCCCAGGTCAATCTCAAGATTTAGTGAAAACCCTGTCTCAAAATAAAAAATAAAAAGGGATGGGGATGTTGCTTAGTGGTTAAGTACACCTGGATTCAATCCCAGTTCCACACACAAAAATAAAATCAAAATAAAAAATAAACTGGTATACTTTCCCAGGGTTGTCATAACAAATTAACACAAACTATATGGCTTAAGAAAATTATTTTCCTAATATTTCACAGTCCATAGTCAGAAATTAAAGTGTGTGTCAGCAGGCCCATCCTCTCTCCAAAGGCTCTAGGGAAAAATCCTTCCTAACCAATTCCAGCATTCCTTGGCTCATGGGAGCATAACTCCTATCTTTGACTCTATCTTTATGGGGTATTCTCCCTTATTTTTCTTTGGGTCCTCTCTTCATCTTTTGAGGATACCTGTCATTGGATTTTGGACTCACACTAAATCCAGTATGATGTTATGCCTAGGTCATTAATTAATTACATCTGCAAAGACCCTATTTCCAAACAAGTTTATATTCTGACATTGGTGGCAGACATGAATTTTAAGGAGAGGCAAGCACTCTACCGCTAAGCCACAATCCCAGCCCCAAATTGCTGTATATTTTATATAAATATATAGAAAACTATATACATGTATATTGATGCAAATGTTCCACAAGTTTTGCTTTTCAAGAAACTCATGTGTTTGTTCCATCCTTATGCATATGGGAATGTGATAATATATTTGTATTTCTTTAGTCATTAATAAAAAACAGATATTGTTGCTTTGAACCCACTGTATACATTTTTCTCATGGCTAATGCAGTATGACTTCATCACTTATTAGTTATTAAATGAGGCATTTGTATGTCCATCAGAAGTGAATTTGGGTGTGATACATACATGGTTTCTTTATAAGAACTTGGTTTGGCTTCCTTCCGTGAGGGTTAGTTTGTGTATGTGAGTGTATTTATAATTGGTATCTCCAGGGCCTAGGATGGTTCTCAACTAGCCCATTTCTCACATTACCTCAGCTGAGAAGAGGCAGCTGTCGGTATAAAAGAATATGCCCTAATCTCAATGGATCTCTTGGTCACATCGATAAGGGAAACCTCCCAGGACTGTTGACAGTTACCCTGTAAGGTCCCCTTTCAGAAAAGCCACCATCCATCAGCAGGGTGGGACAGACACATAACACAGACAACACAGAAAATTCAGATTCTGGCTCTTCTAGAATCTGCTTACATTCACCATTACCAAATTTATCAGTTTCTCTATAAGGTGTTTCAATCACTATTCAGGCTTTTGTTGCCAATGAGTTTCCAAAGATCTGAAATAGATAAAAGAACTGAATTTCATGTATATGCCCTTCTGTCCAGTCTCCCTCCTTTTATTTGCCAGGAGGACAATAACTCTAAAATAAAAACAAAACATTTACTTTAAAAGAGAAACCTGGATTAATCAACCCTGAATTTTATGATCAGATACAATTATCATTTAATATGTTTTGATTCTACAACTTCACAGTCATTCTGAAAAGACTCACCTCAAACCTGTTTGGAGACAGAGTCAGAATAAGAGAGCCTGCAAATCCCTTATGCATATATTTTTATACACACTCATTACAAACTTACTGTGGACGTGAGGCAGAATAGTGGGATGTACAAGGTTTATCATTTTTGCCCTCAAGGTTACCACTCTGCCAGAAGAGGCAGCTGTCAGAATGATTATGCAATTATAAATATGGGCTGATATACAAAAGGCTACTGAAGACAGGGAGGAGCAGAGTAGCTTTCTGGGCAACAGAGAAGGTTTCCCTACTTGTGTAGCAAAGACAATCACTCCAGTTTCAGAGTTACAAATTGTTTACCTTACATTTTAGGTAAACTAGCATTGCTCTTAATAGGCTTAGATTTCTATTTTCTCTTTTAAATTGCATTTCATTCAAGTCCTCAGGATTTAATATTAGAAACAATAATGTCATCTGTTTAGACTAGTGAGAAGTGACTGGTGATGGGAATAATCTAATTAGACAAGCAAAGTGCTCTAAAGCCACTTAATGATTTAATGTAGGAGCCATCAGTCCTACAAACCTTAATCATCAACAAAAAAATTACTGCCTTGCTTCACACTTTATAATAATAACAACCACGAGTCTTTAAAATAAGGTTAAATTATGTTCATTATGCTTTATTTAATGAAGGAGAGAAACACGTTACATATTTTCAAAATGTTTCTGTGAAATTAGTTATTTTTAATGCTACCTAAATAGGTAAAACCTTCAAAATTTCATTCATCAAATATATTGTGCTCTCATAATGTTAGGAAAGCAAATATTACCATACTAAAAAGAAATAATCACATTACATTTGAATAGAGTTATTAGTGGCCTCCAGAGTTGTTTCTCTCTCAATTCTATCTCTGTCTCTCTGTCTCCCTCATTTCTCACAACAATCCCATTAGACAGACATGGTTCCCATTGTGCCAATAAAAGCAAGAAGCCACCTATTCTTAGTCATATCAACAACTTAGTTTTTTTTTTACTTCCATAAATGTTTTTCCACTTATTCATCTTTTTATTCACTGCACTCATCTATGAACATTAATAGGACCCAGCATCATGAAATAAAATGCCAGAAAGTTTAAATATAAATGTTTATCTATATTCATAGTATAACATGCTTCCAAAATCCTTTGCAATTGGATCTTATAGTAATAAGTGAATCCTAGAGGATTTTAAATTACCATATAAGGAAATACAATCTATCATTGAATGACACATGAGAATACCTCAGGCATCTGGAGCAATGGATTAAACATGTACCAAACCCATCAGTGAGAGAGGCACACGAAATGGGTAGAATTTCAGTATCCCATGTGTGTTCCTCAGACAATTAGCCATGATTTCAACAACTTTGGAGTGTTGTTAGTCACTGAGTTCAGTAGGTGAACTACAAAACAAAACCTAAAACCAACCAAAGTGAATGCATCCTATAAACAGATGAATGGACTAACTATGCTTCTTTTTCCCTTGGGCTGTTTTAATGTTATATAGGTTTGTGCTCTTCTTGAAATTTCCCACTTAACAACCCAGAAAGAAGAGGACAGCCTTCACAGTTTAATAAACAAAAGATCATGGGATACAAAGTTTAGAAGGAATGATTACCCCAGGTCTTCAGCAACATAAGGTTTCTCTATCAGGAACCCATGTGTACGGGAAGCTGCTTGTTCCTGTTGCTTATACAGTCAGTTCTGTGTTGTCAAGGCACTTGTTGGTCTTGTCTTCTGTTTTCTAATACTGCCAAGTTATTATAAATTTTTTTTTAAAAAAAGCACATATGGGGGCTGGGGCTGGGGTTGGGCTCAATATTAGAGCCCCTGCCTCCCACATGTGAGGCACTAGGTTTGATCCTCAGCACCACATAAAAATTAAAAAAAAAACTAAAGACGTTGTGTCCACTGAAAACTAAAAATTAAATATTAAAAATTCTCTCTCTCTTAAATAAATAAATAAATAAATAAGATATTGTGTCCATCTACAACTAAAAAAAAAATATCTATTTTTTTAAAAAAAGAAGCACATATGACAATCTAGATTCCAGAGTCTTTCTTGGTATTGCTGGTTGTGCTTTTGGGTAAGTAAACACACTGATTTTGATAAGAAAAATGCAAAACTAGCAAAATCATAAAATAAAACATAGGTATTATGTTCATGATTTGAGATAATTACATTCACTGGAAGAAAAAAAAATGTACTGTCTTCAATTCAAATACCAAACAGGAAGAGGATGGCAAAGAAAAGTGTATTCTTAGAATTTGTGCCTTTAAAAAAAAACTATGTGACTAATGTTAAGGGACAACCTACAGGTTAAGACAGCAAGTTAGCCTTGCATTAGAAAAACTTATTCAGGGTTTGAACTAATAACACAGGGACAAAGCAAATCTGGTTCTGTGTCTAAATTCAGCCTTAGTTTTGATAGGCTAGTTGATTTGCTGGTGACTTTAAAAACCTTAAATCATTGCCATCATCAAACCTTGAGAAATGAGTCACCTATTTCTGTCAAGTGGAAAGAGGACAGAATCAACAGGGAAGAAAATTTTATTTTCAGACTTCAGATGTAATACAACAGGGAGCTTATTTACCAGGAAACATTTGGGGTTTTTTTCCAGAATTTTTAGTGTTCCCTAATATACTCTGAATTTATAATGTCTCCCAAAGGCCCATGTGTTAAAGCCTGGATTGCCAGGGTGGTGCTATTGGGAACTGGCAGAACCTTCATAAGGTGGGACCACGTGGAAGGAAGTAAGGTCACAGGGACAATGCATATGAAGAAAATTGTGAGAGCCCAATCCCATCCTATGCCTCCCTTAACTTTCTGGCCACCATAAGGTAAAGCAGCTTACTTACTTATAATGTACTGCCTTCCTATGAGCTTAAAGCAACAGGGCCAATTGACCATGTACTAAAACTTCAGAAAATGTGACTCAAAATTAACCTTTCCTTTCCTAAAAAATATATATATTTATCTCAAGTATTACAGTAACAGAAAGTTGAGCAACATAGTCCCTTAAATAACATGAAAGGCAAGCAATTTTTAGGATCTATATTGCCATCAGGTCTCTAGGAGCCAAGGAACTTGTTTGGCATAAGTAGGTGGTCCCAGGAAGGAAAACATAGATTGCCTGTCACAAGTTTTCCCTTTAATGATTATTAGACCATTTTGGTATCTGAAATACAACTTCCATGTTATTTTCTTTATAATAATCATGCAGGATGGAATATTTGTCATCCTAATTTTTTCAGATGCATAAACTAAGGCCCAGAGGTTTGATAACACTTGCCCAAGTCCCTCATTCATAAAGTGATGATCTAGGATTTGTGCTTCAGTCTTTGACCTTCATCCCTGGCCTTTAGGTTAGGTCTTTTCTTCCAGTGACACTTGATAGTCCTCATTACCTGAACCTTTTCTTTCTTTTTCCTATACAAATGAAGAGGCCTGTCTCATGAGATCATGGGGTTGATATGAAACATTAAGTACAATGTATATAAACATAATTTATGAATTTTACAGACAAATGTTTTTTATTTTTAACATCTATAAAAAAGTATCATTGATTGGTCTAAGAGAATAGTGGTTATTTGGGTTTAGATTAGCTATTTTTATGGTAATATAAATATTATCAACCTTTGTTTCCTGTCCCCTACCTCCAAACACTGCCCTCTCCAATCTGGAGAATCCTAAAGATTTATAGTGAAACATGCAGCTGTGAAGCCCACATTCTCATTCTCCAAAGACACACTCAGCCACACACCTACTCATATGTTAACCAGAGGAAGGATACGTGAGAAAACACTGTTCATACATCTGAGTCAGTTTTATCCTAACACCCATAATACTCCCAGACTTTTGAACAATCAAAGTTGCAAATTATTCCCAGGTGCAATGACTTCATATGATCTATATGAGTTACAGGACTTGCCACCCACTCTGAGGTCTACTGGAAGCAAGCCAAAGA